>NC_092412.1:253694314-253994314 GCF_040894005.1 Engystomops pustulosus | reverse complement strand
GACACCTTTCTATCATAGCCAGCAGTGGTCAGGGGTCAGCATGGGTGCTCTGACCCCTCTGTGACTACACTCCCCATACACAGCGAGCTGCCATGTCCTGTGTCCTGACACCTTTCTATCATAGCCAGCATTGGTCAGGGGTCAGCATGGGTGCTCTGACCCCTCTGTGATTACACCCCCATACACAGCGAGCTGCCATGTCCTGTGTGTCCTGACACCTTTCTATCATAGCCAGCATTGGTCAGGGGTCAGCATGGGTGCTCTGACCCCTCTGTGATTACACCCCCATACACAGCGAGCTGCCATGTCCTGTGTGTCCTGACACCTTTCTATCATAGCCAGCAGTGGTCAGGGGTCAGCATGGGCGCTCTGACCCCTCTGTGACTACACCCCCCATACACAGCGAGCTGCTATGTCCTGTGTGTCCTGACACCTTTCTATCATAGCCAGCAGTGGTCAGGGGTCAGCATGGGCGCTCTGACCCCTCTGTGACTACACCCCCCCCATACACAGCGAGCTGCCATGTCCTGTGTGTCCTGACATCTTTCTATCATAGCCAGCAGTGGTCAGGGGTCAGCATGGGCGCTCTGACCCCTCTGTGACTACACCCCCCATACACAGCGAGCTGCCATGTCCTGTGGGTCCTGACACCTTTCTATCATAGCCTGCAGTGGTCAGGAGTCAGCATGGGCGCTCTGACCTCTCTGTGACTACACCCCCCATACACAGCGAGCTGCCATGTCCTGTGTGTCCTGACACCTTTCTATCATAGCCAGCAGTGGTCCGGGGTCAGCATGGGCGCTCTGACCCCTCTGTGACTACACCCCCCATACACAGCGAGCTGCCATGTCCTGTGTGTCCTGACACCTTTCTATCATAGCCAGCAGTGGTCAGGGGTCAGCATGGGTGCTCTGACCTCTCTGTGACTACACCCCCCATACACAGCGAGCTGCCATGTCCTGTGTGTCCTGACACCTTTCTATCATAGCCAGCAGTGGTCAGGGGTCAGCATGGGCGCTCTGACCGCTCTGTGACTACACCCCCCATACACAGCGAGCTGCCATGTCCTGTGTGTCCTGACATCTTTCTATCATAGCCAGCAGTGGTCAGGGGTCAGCATGGGCGCTCTGACCCCTCTGTGACTACACCCCCCATACACAGCGAGCTGCCATGTCCTGTGTCCTGACACCTTTCTATCATAGCCAGCAGTGGTCAGGGGTCAGCATGGGCGCTCTGACCCCTCTGTGACTACACCCCCATACACAGCGAGCTGCCATGTCCTGTGTCCTGACACCTTTCTATCCCAGCCAGCAGTGGTCAGGGGTCAGCATGGGCTCTCTGACCCCTCTGTGACTACACCCCCCATACACAGAGAGCTGCCATGTCCTGTGTCCTGACACCTTTCTATCATAGCCAGCAGTGGTCAGGGGTCAGCATGGGCGCTCTGACCCCTCTGTGACTACACCCCCATACACAGCGAGCTGCCATGTCCTGTGTCCTGACACCTTTCTATCATAGCCAGCAGTGGTCAGGGGTCAGCATGGGCGCTCTGACCCCTCTGTGACTACACCCCCCCATACACAGCGAGCTGCCATGTCCTGTGTCCTGACACCTTTCTATCATAGCCAGCAGTGGTCAGGGGTCAGCATGGGTGCTCTGACCCCTCTGTGACTACATCCCCCCATACACAGCGAGCTGCCATGTCCTGTGTGTCCTGACACCTTTCTATCATAGCCAGCAGTGGTCAGCATGGGCGCTCTGACCCCTCTGTGACTACACCCCCCATACACAGCGAGCTGCCATGTCCTGTGTGTCCTGACACCTTTCTATCATAGCCAGCAGTGGTCAGGGGTCAGCATGGGGGCACTGACCCCTCTGTGACTACACCCCCCATACACAGCGAGCTGCCATGTCCTGTGTCCTGACACCTTTTTATCATAGCCAGCAGTGGTCAGGGGTCAGCATGGGCGCTCTGACTCCTCTGTGACTACACCCCCATACACAGCGAGCTGCCATGTCCTGTGTCCTTACACCTTTCTATCATAGCCAGCAGTGGTCAGGGGTCAGCATGGGCGCTCTGACCCCTCTGTGACTACACCCCCCCATACACAGCGAGCTGCCATGTCCTGTGTCCTGACACCTTTCTATCATAGCCAGCAGTGGTCAGGGGTCAGCATGGGTGCTCTGACCCCTCTGTGACTACATCCCCCCATACACAGTGAGCTGCCATGTCCTGTGTGTCCTGACACCTTTCTATCATAGCCAGCAGTGGTCAGGGGTCAGCATGGGCGCTCTGACCCCTCTGTGACTACACCCCCCATACTCAGCGAGCTGCCATGTCCTGTGTGTCCTGACACCTTTCTATCATAGCCAGCAGTGGTCAGGGGTCAGCATGGGGGCACTGACCCCTCTGTGACTACACCCCCCATACACAGCGAGCTGCCATGTCCTGTGTCCTGACACCTTTCTATCATAGCCAGCAGTGGCCAGGGGTCAGCATGGGCGCTCTGACCCCTCTGTGACTACACCCCCCATACACAGCGAGCTGCCATGTCCTGTGTGTCCTGACACCTTTCTATCATAGCCAGCAGTGGCCAGGGGTCAGCATGGGCGCTCTGACCCCTCTGTGACTACACCCCCCATACACAGCGAGCTGCCATGTCCTGTGTGTCCTGACACCTTTCTATCATAGCCAGCAGTGGTCAGGGGTCAGCATGGGTGCTCTGACCCCTCTGTGACTACACCACCATACACAGCGAGCTGCCATGTCCTGTGTGTCCTGACACCTTTCTATCATAGCCAGCAGTGGTCAGGGGTCAGCATGGACGCTCTGACCCCTCTGTGACTACACCCCCCATACACAGCGAGCTGCCATGTCCTGTGTCCTGACACCTTTCTATCATAGCCAGCAGTGGTCAGGGGTCAGCATGGGTGCTCTGACCCCTCTGTGACTACACCCCCTATACACAGCGAGCTGCCATGTCCTGTGTGTCCTGACACCTTTCTATCATAGCCAGCAGTGGTCAGGGGTCAGCATGGGTGCTCTGACCCCTCTGTGACTACACCCCCTATACACAGCGAGCTGCCATGTCCTGTGTGTCCTGACACCTTTCTATCATAGCCAGCAGTGGTCAGGGGTCAGCATGGGCGCTCTGACCCCTCTGTGACTACACCCCCCATACACAGCAAGCTGCCATGTCCTGTGTGTCCTGACACCTTTCTATCATAGCCAGCAGTGGTCAGGGGTCAGCATGGGCGCTCTGACCCCTCTGTGACTACACCCTCCATACACAGCGAGCTGCCATGTCCTGTGTCCTGACACCTTTCTATCATATCTGGCAGGAACTTTTGGCAATTTGGACTTTGGTAGCTCTTCTGTGGAATTGGAATAGCCTGCATGAGCTGTGTGTATGATGAGATTCTGCAGTAGTTGAGGTGTGTATTATGATGCTATGCAGCAGCTGAGGTGTGTATTATGAGGTTCTGCAGCAGCTGAGGTGTATATTATGATGCTCTGCAGCAGCTGAGGTGTGTACTATGAGGTTCTGCAGCAGCTGAAGTGTGTATTATGAGGTTCTGCAGCAGCTGAAGTGTGTATTGTGAGGTTCTGCAGCATCTGTGGTGTGTATTATTGTGTTCTGCAGCAGCTGAGACTTGTATACTGAGGCTCCGCAGCAGCTGAGGTGTATATTATGATGCTCTGCAGCAGCTGAGGTGTGTATGATTGTGTTCTGCAGCAGCTTCATGGAGAAGGTGCAAGGATTCGTGCTCCGGGCTGGGAGATGCAGGAGAGGAGTCACATGCCGCGCTCTGTGTGCAGGAGACACAATCTTTACTTACTGAGGACAGGAATGACTTTCAAATATGTAAGACTCAGATTAGGGTTTCCATGGAGACAGAATACTCCTGGGGCTATTTAGGACTCTGGGCTTTGATAGGACGGCGTCTTCCGGTGAAGCTGTCATTCACACCTAGAGGTTATTTGCAAAAACAAATGACTTTCTGCTCCATTAAGCCTTCGCGTTCTGACAACAATCATGTCTGCACCTCCCCCCTCCCTTTATAGATCCGGTGACAGAATGAGCCCAGGAATACAGATCACGCCAAATAATCCTGATATTGTGTCATAGGGGAATGTGTATATGAAGAGGGGTCAGGGCCCCTCTGTGGGACCCCCAGAGCCAGGATCCATTATAAAGGTGCAACATCCCCCACCGGGACCTAACCTTTTCTCGGGGCCTGGAGTCAGCCGGGGCCCGCAGTACCTGAGTGGCTGGCGGTTGCGGCCTAAGCACGCTAGTGTCACGGTGCTTGGTATGGAGAACCGGAGGGCTGTCCTACAGCCTGGCAGGTCTCCAGCAGGGTGGTGTGTGCAAGAAATGATGAGGGAGAGGCTGCTATAGCGGATCTCCCTGGGGCAACCCTTTGATGTCTGGAGTATAAGTCTCTGTGTGGTGGATAGGGTGCCCGTGATGGTGACAGCCGTAGTAGCAGGGACCAGAAGGAGGCAGCCGTTGAACAAAAACAACTTACAGTTCTTTATTGGAACTGACAGGAACAGTGGCAACGTGCCTTAACAGGATGGTGGAATGCTGTAGATGCAGTTGGAGGGAGCCACAGGATGTAGATCATCAGCCTGGATGCAAAGGCAGGCTGGGAGGTAGCTGTGTCCTGGAAGGATGCTTCAGCTTTATCCTGGATTGCTTCAGGTATCACCCTTAAAGGTAGGATGATACCCCTTTCCTCACTAACTAGCTCCACTCTTCAGGCAGGGGCTAGGCTCACCTGCTCTTGGTCTGGTGTGCTAGCTGCACAGACTCCTCTGAGTCTCTAATCTGAGAGAGTGAACTCTCTCCTCACACTGCACTCTCTTCTGAGAGAGAACTGAACTCACTGGATTCATTCCAGTCTTCTTCCCCTTCTAGAAGTTTCCTGACCAGGGGTTTTGTTACTCCCACTGGTCAGGTGGTGGCTACTACTCCAATTACATCTCAACTCACAGAAACAGAGTGTAATACATGTGAATGGCTGACACAGATGACATCACACAAAACACTTAACTCCTGCCTTACCAGGCAGGTTCTACCACAGCAGTGTTCCCCTGTGTTATCTAGGGACTATGTAGTGACATGCTGTGGGGCTAGTCAGACCCTACACAGGCTGAAAGCTACATGATGGGACGTATTCGCAAACACAGCTCTGCCTTGCATCAGCGAGGGTGTTGCAAAGGGGTTCGGGCTAAACACAATAGTTGGATAGATCCTGAGTATCAGATTGATGGGGTCCAATGTTCGGCAGCAGAAAAGCCGAAATCTAGGATTGTATCCAACCCCATTTTAAAAGGGTTTGACCCAAACAAAGTCCTCACGTCCTAATCCCCGAGTGATGCTCACATGAAAAAGATACGTTTTAACCGTTTACTTTACAGTTCTACTCAGTTTTTCTTCCGATTTTGGTCCTATCACTGTAAGATTCAGCTCTGTGGGTGGAGACTAGTGATGGGTTGTTCTCGAATGAGCCGGCACAAAGAGCTGGCTCTTTCGCGAGAACGTCAGAAGTCGGACCCCCTCAGTGAGCCGATAGCTTGCCTAACCCTGTCCTTAACTGGCTCATCCACACCCCCTTTAACCCGATAAAATCAGGTGTAAGAGTGGAGTGCTGTGGGGTGACTGACTGGCCTGAGGCTCCCTGTTATATATTTAATAGGGAGCCGTTCGGGATCCAGAAGAGCCGGCTCTTCTTACTGAGCATCGCCTAATGATCCAGCTCACTAAGAAGAGCCGGACTTCCCATCACTTGTGGACACTATCTGAGCGGACACTTCCTGACTTCCGTGCTCGTGCACAAGAGGTTCGCATCTCGCCTGATCAGTCACACACACTCAATACTGCTTTCTTCCCTAACCAATCACACACACACACTTAGCTCTGCTATTTCACCTAACCAATCACACACACACACACACTTAGCTCTGCTATTTCACCTAACCAATCACACACACACACTTAGCTCTGCTATTTCACCTAACCAATCACACACACACACACTCAGCTCTGCTATTTCACCTAACCAATCACACATACACAGGAAGTACCTCTGGGTCCTCTGCTCTCTGCCTCCTCCACCTCCCCCCTGCTCCTGCAGTACAGGAGATGCATGTTCATGAGAGAGATATATGAGCAGACTGGAAGACCTGCCTGACCATAGTCAGGACTGAGTTTATGGTCGGATCCATGGGCATCAAAAAAATCACAACAGCAGGACAGATTAGAATTATCTGTGAAATGCTGCATTATTGTTATTAACAGTGAATTAGAGACTGTTATTTTTTCCATCCTTAATATATTTAAGAATTTTGTATTTGTTGAAATACCCCTTGGGCATGGAGCGTCCTTAGAAGAGCATCCTTAGTAATGTGTCCGCCCAAAGTCTTCACGCTGAACCTGGACAGAGTTCAAAAAAAGGGGGGATTTGTGCTGGTGATTTTGGCAAGGAATGACATCCTCCTATCTGGTCCTTCTCAAGTCTTGGTTCCCCTTTCTATTGGATACTCAAACTCAGTGACGTAACTTGAAGCTGATGGGCCCCAGGGCAAAGTCTGTACCGGGCCCCAGGGCAAAGTCTGTGCTGGGCCCCAGTGCAAAGTCTGTGCCGGGCCCCAGTGCAAAGTCTGTGCCGGGCCCCAGTGCAAAGTCTGTGCCGGGCCCCCGACCATAATGTATGGTTTATAGTACTAGATTTCCCATATGGGAAAGTGACAACTTAATTGTCCTCTAAGCCTTTGAGTCCGGTTGTGACCGCACCCTCTGTACCCCATCAAGTTTCACCCCTGCTCAAACTCTGTCCCACTGGCTTTTCAGTTTTTGTAAATGTATGTTATATAATTGCTGAAAACAAATTGTGGAAATTTGTACCGTATATACTTGAGTATAAGCCAAGTATCTCAGCACAAAATTTATCCTGAAAAAACTAACTTGGCTTATACTCGAGTCTATAAAAAAATGAACACTGTACTGGACCCACAGGTCCTCTTCTTGCTTTTGATGCCTCTTCTTGTCCTTTGGCTCCTCTTCGGGTTCCCCCCGCGGCTCACAAACAATGACGTTGGCAAGTGGCTGAGGTCATTGTGTGTGGCCGCCATACACGAGGAGCCGAAGAGGAGACCAACGACCCCAGCTATATACTGGGGCAGGGGGTTGGCAGGCTATATACTCTGGGGGCAGGGGATGGCAGCCTATATAATGTGAGGGGGCAGGAACTGGCAGGCTATATACTGGGGGGCAGGGGCTGGCAGGCTATATACTTGGGGGCAGGATATAATCTGGGGCCGGGGCTGGCAGGCTATATACTGGGGGGCAGGGGCTGGCAGCATATATACTCGAGGGGCATGGTGTTGGCAGGCTATATACTCGGGGGGAGGGGATGGCAGTCTGTATACTGTGAGGGGGCAGGAGCTGGCAGCCTATATGCTGGGGCAGGGGCTGGCAGGCTATATACTCTGGGGGCAGGGGGTTGGCAGCCTATATAATGTGAGGGGGCAGGAGCTGGCAGGCTATATACTGGGGGGGGGCAGGGGCTGGCTATATATTGGGGGATGTGGACTGGTCCGTCTTATACTGGCTGGAGGATGTAACCAATGCATTTCCCACCCTCGGCTTATACTGAAGTCAATGGGGGTCATTTACTAAGGGCCCGATTCGCGTTTTCCCGACGTGTTACCCGAATATTTCCGATTTGCGCCGCTTGTACATGAATTGCCCCGGGTTTTTGGCGCACGCGATCGGATTGTGGCGCATCGGGGCCGGCATGCGCGCGACAGAAATCGGGGGGGCGTGGCCGAACGAAAACCCGACGTATTCGGAAAAACCGCCGCATTTAAAAACCGAAAATGTGTCGCTTGGGGAGCGCTCACCTTCACCTTCTATGGGATGGTGCATTCCGGGGCGTTAAGATTATTTTCGGCGCTGCAGCGCCACCTGGTGGACGGCGGAGGAACTACCATCTTAAATCCCAGCCGGACCCGAATCCTGTGCAGAGAACGCGCCGCTGGATCGCGAATGGGCCGGGTAAGTAAATGTGCCCCAATATGTTTTCCCAGTTTTTTGTGTTAAAATTAGAAGTCTCAGTTATACCCAGACCGGGTTATACTCAAGTATATACTGCTAATTTAATCTGCAGCAAGTGACTTATTAATCTCTAGATACATTGCAGTTACATCCAGTTCCATAATATTGGCAAAACGGGGGTTGTGTAAGAACTCTGCTACCTTAGGACAACATGGCCGCCTCCTTGGGGTTTCCTCGATACAAAGTTTCTGTATTTCACGGATTAAAGCTTCCGCCTTCAAAGAATCCTGTATTACCACGACATGTCCAGGAGCATCGCCTATTCATGATGCAAATCATACGGAAATCTGATTACACGGGACGTCGTCGCCTTCAGATCGGTTGTGAGCGGTTAGAGGGAACATTTAACCAACGAACCACATCACACGTCAGATACACAGCTGCCAAGAATCCTCCATACCCAGAGGCTCCGGTGCAGTCCCAGGACGCATAAATTATAACTCACTGATCATGTAATTAGTGTCAGAGCGAGGAACTAGAAAGGAAGTGTTTAATCCTAAAGTGTAACATGTTGTGTACAAATCATCAGCCCCAACCAGCCCCAGGATTAGAGGGATAGCAGTATTATAGTAGTTATATTCCTGTACATAGGGGCAGTATTATAGTAGTTATATTCTTGTACATAGGGGGCAGTATTATAGTAGTTATATTCTTGTACATAGGGGGCAGTATTATAGTAGTTATATTCTTGTACATAGGGGGGCAGTATTATAGTAGTTATATTCTTGTACATAGGGGGAAGTATTATAGTAGTTATATTCCTGTACATAGGGGGCAGTATTATAGTAGTTATATTCCTGTACATAGGGGACAGTTTTATAGTAGTTATATTCTTGTACATAGGGAGCAGTATTATAGTAGTTATATTGCTGTACATAGGGGGCAGTATTATAGTAGTTATATTCCTGTACATAGGGGCAGTATTATAGTAGTTATATGCTTGTTTATAGGGGGCAGTATTATAGTAGTTATATTCCTGTACATAGGGGGCAGTATTATAGTAGTTATATTCCTGTACATAGGGGGCAGTATTATAGTACCGTAGTTATATTCTTGTACATAGGGGGCAGTATTATAGTAGTTATATTCTTGTACATAGGGGGCAGTATTATAGTAGTTATATTCTTGTACATAGGGGGCAGTATTATAGTAGTTATATTCTTGTACATAGGGGCAGTATTATAGTAGTTATATTCCTGTACATAGGGGGCAGTATTATAGTAGTTATATTCCTGTACATAGGAGGCAGTATTATAGTAGTTATATTCTTGTACACAGGGGGCAGTATTATAGTAGTTATATTCTTGTACATAGGGGCAGTATTATAGTAGTTATATTCCTGTACATAGGGGGCAGTATTATAGTAGTTATATTCTTGTACATAGGGGGCAGTATTATAGTAGTTATATTCTTGTACATAGGGGCAGTATTATAGTAGTTATATTCTTGTACATAGGGGGCAGTATTATAGTAGTTATATTCTTGTACATAGGGGCAGTATTATAATAGTTATATTCCTGTACATAGGGGGCAGTATTATAGCAGTTATATTCCTATACATAGGGGGCAGTATTATAGCAGTTATATTCCTGTACATAGGGGGCAGTATTATAGTAGTTATATTCCTGTACATAGGGGACAGTATTATAGTAATTATATTCTTGTACATAGGGGGCAGTATTATAGCAGTTGTATTCATGTACATAGGGGGCGGTATTATAGTAGTTATATTCCTGTACATAGGGGCAGTATTATAGTAGTTATATTCTTGTACATAGGGGGGCAGTATTATAGTAGTTATATTCTTGTACATAGGGGGACAGTATTATAGTAGTTATATTCTTATACATAGGGGGGAGTATTATAGTAGTTATATTCTTGTACATAGGGGCAGTATTATAGTAGTTATATTCCTGTACATAGGGGGCAGTATTATAGTAGTTATATTCCTGTACATAGGGGGCAGTATTATAGTAGTTATATTCTTGTACATAGGGGGCAGTATTATAGTAGTTATATTACTGTACATAGGGGGCGGTATTATAGTAGTTATATTCTTGTACATAGGGGGCAGTATTATAGTAGTTATATTCCTGTACATAGGGGGCGGTATTATAGTAGTTATATTCTTGTACATAGGGGGCAGTATTATAGTAGTTATACTCTTGTACATAGGGGGCAGTATTATAGTAGTTATATTCCTGTACATAGGGGGCGGTATTATAGTAGTTATATTCTTGTACATAGGGGGCAGTATTATAGTAGTTATATTCCTGTACATAGGGGGCAGTATTATAGTAGTTATATTCTTGTACATAGGGGCAGTATTATAGTAGTTATATTCTTGTACATAGGGGCAGTATTATAGTAGTTATATTCTTGTACATAGGGGGCAGTATTATAATAGTTATATTCTTGTACATAGGGGCAGTATTATAGTAGTTATATTCTTGTACATAGGGGCAGTATTATAGTAGTTATATTCCTGTACATAGAGGGCAGTATTATAGTAGTTATATTCGTGTACATAGGAGGCAGTATTATAGTAGTTATATTCCTGTACATAGAGGGCAGTATTATAGTAGTTATATTCTTGTACATAGGGGGCAGTATTATAGTAGTTATATTCTTGTACTTAGGGGGCAGTATTATAGTAGTTATATTCTTGTACATAGGGGGCAGTATTATAGTAGTTATATTCTTGTACATAGGGGCAGTATTATAGTAGGTATATTCCTGTACATAGGGGGCAGTATTATAGTAGTTATATTCCTGTACATAGGGAGCAGTATTATAGTAGTTATATTCCTGTACATAGGGGGCAGTATTATAGTAGTTATATTCTTGTACATAGGGGGCAGTATTATAGTAGTTATATGCTTGTACATAGGGGGCAGTATTATAGTAGTTATATGCTTGTACATAGGGGGCAGTATTATAGTAGTTATATGCTTGTACATAGGGGGCAGTATTATAGTAGTTATATTCCTGTACATAGGGGGCAGTATTATAGTAGTTATATTCCTGTACATAGGGGGCAGTATTATAGTAGTTATATTCCTGTACATAGGGGCAGTATTATAGTAGTTATATTCCTGTACATAGGGGCAGTATTATAGTAGTTATATTCCTGTACATAGGGGGCAATTTTTATTGTGAAAACCAACAAAAATACAATTAAACAAAATACAAAATCATAAATACATTCTTCTGTATGTACAATTAGTATTCAAAATATTAACTCAAAGTAAATTTAACTTACAGAGTCCATAGCTGCTGCTGCTGGAAAGGAAAAAGTTAAATGTAAATTCAATATATATAGAAATTAAACACCAGATATATTCCTCCATAATTTCCTATTTCTCTGGTCTTTTCTGACTTCCAGTGATTTTATCCACCTGAGCTCAGACAATATTTGGGATACCACAGCCGTGTAGTTATAGTCCTCTCTGTGTAGGGACACCCGGGTTCTGGCATGCCAGTGGTAATACTTTATCACTGTTATTATAAGATACATGGTTCCCGGATCTATAATACCATCAGGAGATGGGACGCCATAGATGACGTCCGGGTACTGGAGGAATTGCAGCCTCGGGATGTTCAGCAGGTCAGACACTTCCTTCCAGATCTTCCTCCCTCCCCAGCACTCAGAGATGAAATGCTCCATCGTCTCCTCCTGCTGACACCCCAGGGGACACTTCCTATCTGCCACACTCACAAACTTTAGGTTCCCTCTAACAAATAACTTCCCATGTAATGACAACCAAGAGATATCAAAAAACTTGGGGGGAAGTCGCTTCCCATTGAGGAACCTGAGACTCTTCTGTAAGGTGGCGGTCACACAGTCTCTGAGAGCGAGTGGTGAGTGGTAGAAAGCCCGACATATCCTAGTATAGAGATCTCTCCTGGTGTTACTGACAATGTAGGACTTCTCCAGCTTCCACATCCTGACACACTTCAGACCATACACCAGATACTGGGGGAGGAAGCCAGGAGTCCATCGGCCCCTCTTGAGACTGCCGCCTCGCACCCAAGACTCTGCAAAAGGCAATATCCAGTCCCTGACACTACTTACCCACAGGAGACCATTGTTTGAGTCCAGGCAACCAAAATTGACTTTCAGAAACATGGAGTCAAAGAAAACCCTTGGATTTAACATATCCAGCCCACCCTCTCTCCTCTGCAGGTAGGTGATCCCTCTTTTTACTGGGTTCAACCTGTTCCCCCATAAAAGCTGGAAGAACAAGCTAAAGAGCCTAGCGGAGAAAGATTCTGGCAAAGGAAAGACGACAGAGACGTAGAGGAAGACAGGGACCAGGTAAGTCTTCAGCAGAGTAACCCTTTCTCTATAGGTCAGCCTCCAGTTCTTCCATCGCTGAACCTTTACATTTCCGGTTTCCAACTTCTCTTCCCAATTTAGTTTGGCATTATCTTCCCTCCCGAATTTCACCCCAAGGATCTTAATATGGGTGGAGGCCTTGGCGAATTGTGGCAGATCAAAGCCAGGAGCAGCATCCAATGTCCAGAAAGCTTGACTCTTCTCAAGGTTGACCAGAGACCCGGAGGCCTCTGAGTAACTTCTGATGGCTGTGGATAACATCTCCACCTCACGAGGTTCAGATATCACCACAGTCACATCATCCGCGTAGGCGACTACCTTCAAAGGCAAGCAATGGGGGACCGGCACCCCCTGAAAATCACACCGCTGCAGTGATCGCAGAAACAAGTCTATGGCAAACACATACAGCAGTGGACTCAGGGGGCAGCCCTGTCGCACCCCTGCCTCTACTTCAAAAGTGTCCCCCTGCCAACCATTGATCAGAGGAAAGCTCTTCGCCTCTCTATACAAAGTTCTCAGCCAATCTATAAATTGTCCCGGAATACCGTACTTTGACAAAGTGGCCCATAGATAATCATGATCAACCCTGTCAAAGGCTTTAGCCTGGTCCAGACCTACAACATATCTCCCACACCTCAGAGCTTTACATCTCTCAAACATCTCCCTTATCGAGATGACTGCTCCAGAGATGTTCCGCCCTCTTACTGTGCCGTACTGAGAGCCTGCCAACAGTGCCGGGGACAAACAGACTAATCTACAGAATAGAATTTTTGCCAGAATCTTCCTGTCGACATTCAAGAGGGCGATCGGCCTCCAGTTCTAGGCTCTTTCCCTTTGGACAGCAGAATAAGGGAGGACACTCTCATGGATGGAGGCATCAGGTGATTATCTAGACAGTTTGTATAAACATCCACAAGGATCGGGGCTAAGAGGTCTCTAAACTTCTTATAGAATTCAGCTGTTATTCCATCAGGACCTGGTGCCTTCTTCAGATGTAACTTATCAATGGCCTCTTTAACCTCCTCCTCTGTTATTCCTGCTGTCAAAGGAGTAAAGTCCAAATCTTTAGTGTCAGGACCTGGAGTTGCCTCCAAGAATTGAGCCATTTTATCCTTATCCAAAACCTTCTTCTGAAATAACTCAGCATAGTAGGATCTCACCACCCCCAGGATACCCTCCCGAGATTCCTGTAAAACTCCCTGGGAGTCAGTGAGACCTGTGATCGATTTCTTAGCCACACGTTCCCGGCAACTCTCATATGGATCAGGAGTGACTAAGTTTCCATAGTCTCGCTCCACAACCAGGGACGTGTAGCGGCTGTACTGATACTGCTTTATTTCAGACTTCAGTCGGTCAATCTTTTGTTTTTCATCCCCACCCGCCGAATAGAGTGACTCCAATTCTTTCCGCAGCTTGAGATACTGGCTGTACTTACTCTTACCCTTCTTCACTGACAGTCTCTTTAAAAGGGACCGGATCTCCTCCTTGACGTCCTCCCACCAGTCAGATATGTGGTTATAGAAATCCACTCTCTCCGATTCACCCTGTAGAAGAGAATGGACATGTTCCTGGACAAAACCTTCTTCCAAGAGACTAGAGTTAAGTCTCCATAACCCTCTTCCCATATCAGGCCGCTCACTAGCACCTAAACAAAAATATAAGGCAAGGTGATCTGAATAGGGAACACACTTTTCGCTTCTCTCACCTATGACCTCCATAGGACTCACCAGCGCCAAGTCTATCCGGCTAGATCTTCCAGCACAGGAGTAGGTAAATTTGGGTTTCCTACCACCCTGCACAAACACATCAGATAGACCTGACTGCGAGATTATAGCATTCAAGACCTTGGAGTCCCTGGTGAGAGGTCTACCACTGGATCGATCACTAGATGCTCTGGTGGCGTTAAAGTCACCCGTCATGATTACGGGCACAGATGTAAAGAGATAGGGTTTTACCTCATTAAACAGATTTACCCTTTCAGTCACTGTCTGTGGACCATAGATATTAATAAGTCGGAGCCTCCTACCTCGGATGGTAACCTCCAGCACCAGACACCTTCCCATCAATACCTCGGTAAGTCTATGTATGGTGGCATTGTGTGTATTAAAGAGTATGGAGACCCCGGCACATGGCTCCACAGACAGCGACCAGAAGGATGGACCTGAGCGCCATTCCCTCTCTGCTTCTCGTAAGAGACTAAGACTATTGAGATGAGTCTCCTGTAAGAAAAAGACATCAGCGTCCAGATATTGGAGATGTTCATACACCGCATGTCTTTTCTTCCTTGCCCTAATGCTATTTACATTAGTCGAGATGACTTTTAGTTGAAAATCCGCCATTAGAGCCATAAGAAGAAGCAGAGAGAGTAACCCCATCATCATAAGTGTGAGTCCGAGCCCTCCTGCTGACCACCCGTCTCCATATCCGATTCAGATTCTGGCCCTACTGCCTGAGGTCTCCGTTTGGATGGGGGATCTGCATCTGGCTCATCCTCATATTCTGCCACCATTCTCTGCAATTCACGTTCTAGTTCTTCCTCCGCATCTGACTCTGACAACACACTAAACCTGTTTACGGTCATTGTCACATCTGCTGTTCTGTCCACCTTCATCCTGGATGATTTTTGGACAGTGGTCCACTCACCCTCTGGCTTACGGGTGGATGTATCCTTCTTCCTTCTCTTTGTAGAAGTTGGTGCTGGAGAAGGAATTGGCACTGAGGGTTGTACAACCTGCTGGACAACCTGCATGTTCCCCTCAATGATTTTTGTTTGAGACTGGTCTGGTACTGGTGTGGTTTTAATCTGAGGCTGGTCTGGTTCTGGTATGGTGTTTATTTGAGGCTGGTCTGGTATGATATAATTTTCAACGCACTGAGGTTCTGGCCCAACCTGAGCTGACCCTGACACCAAAGTCTCCTCCTCCCCCAGGTCATCTGCCCCTGCCAGTACATCTTCATCAGGGAAGGTCTTACAGATGTTATGCCATGCATTAGGACAATCCCTGTGGGCATGCCCCATCTCTCCACACAGATTACAACGGATGTTCTGGCAGTCCGCACTCACATGACCAATGTCCCCACAAAGGCTGCACTTGACCACAGAGCAGTTACTGGCCACGTGACCGACTCTACCACACTTGAAACATCTGCGGGGCTGACCTTGATAGAAGCATACTCCCTTCTCACGACCAATGAAGAAGGAGTTGGGCAGATGTTGGGTTATGTTATGAAACTGGCGTAACCTCACCAGGACCTTCCACCCTCCTGTCCAGATCCCGTCCTCATCCCGGGTCTTGGTGAGCTCTGACATGAGGTCACAGTGCCTCTTGAGCCAGATGACAATATCCTGCGGGGGCACAGACTCATTCCAGAAGATAATGGTGACAGTAACCTGGCCAAGTTTAGAGATGGGGATGAAGCTGAAAGTATTCCACCCCTCTGCATCTCTAAACCTGGGGAAGATGGCCCAAAACCGGTCCAGGTTGCACATCAACTTAAAACTGACATCATATCCCTGGCGATCGGGGAGGTTTATCACTGCCAGGATGTCACTTGGCGAGAAACCCATCTGGTCACATAGCAGAGATCTTACTACAAACCTCCGGTCAGGTAGGTCTTCCTTGGCCCCTTTGTGCTTAAACCTAACCACGTTCCTCCTCTTAAAAGCTTGACCGGTGTAATGCGAGCCAGATGTAAAGGATGGTGCACCCCGGCTCCAGGCATTGCCAGAGGAGGCCTGATCAGGACCGGTACCACGCTGTGACTGGGGGCGCTGCTGAGCATCTGAAACAGGGGGGTCTGCGCCACCATCAGGAACTAATGGAGGAAAGTCCTGAGCACTGGACTGCTCTACCTCCTCCCCACCATCAGCCTCCATGTCCCCAGCCTCCATACACTGCTCTGACTGCTCTATAACAACATCCCAGACAGATGGTGAAGCCCCTTCTGTTGGAATATTATCAAACACGGAGGTATCAATACAGGGATTAGTTATATCACAGACATTGGCAGCAATAACCACAGACATATCAGCAGTATCAGACACATTAGGACCAGCAGAGTCTGTAACATTAGGATCAGCAGAGTCAGTAACAGGCACAGCAGAGTCCTGATTGTCCTGCTCTGGTGTCACCTGGGAGCTCTGCTGCGCTGCTGCAGTGTTACCTTCAGGAACATCTCTACAGTCTTTCTGCGAGGAGATGTCATCTGAGTCTTGTGGTGCTTGCACTGCACCATCACCATCAGTCAGGTGTCTCTGTTCTTGCTGCAGATTGCAGGCTGCTGGGACTTGTAGTGCCTCTGCTGTAAGTGGCTGATCACTGGCTCTGTGGTAGGGGAATGTTGCCGGCTGCAGTATTGGCTTTACTTGGGTCTGCTGGACGACATCAGGGCAGGTCACGGGTGCAGGATATGATGGTCCTCCATGTTTCTGCGCCTGGAAGCGCTCCTGGTTCCTGAAGGTCTCTGCCAGGGGTCCCATCTGCTCCAGGACTGCCTCAGTTTGGGTGATGTTGTCAGCGAGCTGCTTGGCCAGTGTGGCCAGTTTCTTGTCCAGGAGCTCGTGTCTCTCAGGATTCGCTGCCTTCAGCTTGTAAGCGCAGTCGATGTTTTTCTGCAGCAGCAGTTTTTGCTCCTTCAGCTTTTCCAGTCTTTTCACGAGCGCTGGGATCTGATCAGCGAGGTGGAGCTCAGGTGCACGCTCAGCCACAGGACTGGGAGAGGCTGCAGGTGCACGCTCAGCCACAGGACTGGGAGAGGCTACAGGTGCACGCTCAGCCACAGGACTGGGAGAGGCTGCAGGTTGGTTACATGCTGAGGGTAATGACTTGCTGCTGGGTCCGGGCCTCTGTGCCGCTGGTGGGCTCTGGCGCGCTGCGGCTGTCACTACTGGGGGATGACATTGTCCATGATGGGGACTGGGTCCCACTTTCCTGCCAGTGACAGCGCTGGTAGCAGCTTGAGGCCTCCCTGCTGGTCTCACCTCGGCCTCCACAGATCTTACAGTCTTGTTACCTCCACTCCCAGACCTGGTTCTCTCAGGCCGGATGAATACAGACTGTTGCAGGTTCTCCAAGATAGTCTGGCGCTCTAGAGATGTCCTCCTGTGCCTGGATGGAGGTGTAGAGGGCACAGCTGAGGCCTGTAATGGAGGCTGCCTCTGCTCTTGCACACCTTTCCCTGCTGCCTGACCCAGCGCTCTGGTCTCACTCACTGTTTTTTGCTGCACATTAACACTGGGAGATGGTTTCACCAGACTGGAACTCACTGCTGCTTCTTGCTTTTCCAAAACATTCACCTTCTTTCTCTCACAAACTCCAGCTATACTGGAGCCACTGACATTCTGCACCTTACTCACAGACTTCACTTTAGGATTTGCATCCTCAGTTTTTGGTGTCTGAGAGTTTCCTCCCAGAGAAGGCCTTGGAGCCTGGGCCTTGCTTGGGGAAGTTCCCCACCCAGGGTGGCCCCGCCCTGGGCTATCTCCAGGCATTAGGAGACTTCAGGAGCTCTGCTCACACACAACCTCCCAGCAAGGGGGCAGTATTATAGTAGTTATATTCCTGTACATAGGGGGGCAGTATTATAGTAGTTATATTCTTGTACATAGGGGGCAGTATTATAGTAGTTATATTCCTGTACATAGGGAGCAGTATTATAGTAGTTATATTCCTGTACATAGGGGGCAGTATTATAGTAGTTATATTCCTGTACATAGGGGGCAGTATTATAGTAGTTATATTCCTGTACATAGGGGGCAGTATTATAGTAGTTATATTCCTGTACATAGGGGGCAGTATTATAGTAGTTATATTCCTGTACATAGGGAGCAGTATTATAGTAGTTATATTCTTGTACATAGGGGGCAGTATTATGGTAGTTATATTCTTGTACATAGGGGGCAATATTATAGTAGTTATATTCTTGTACATAGGGGGCAGTATTATAGTAGTTATATGCTTGTACATAGGGGGCAGTATTATAGTAGTTATATGCTTGTACATAGGGGGCAGTATTATAGTAGTTATATTCCTGTACATAGGGGGCAGTATTATAGTAGTTATATTCCTGTACATAGGGGGCAGTATTATAGTAGTTATATTCCTGTACATAGGGGCAGTATTATAGTAGTTATATTCCTGTACATAGGGGCAGTATTATAGTAGTTATATTCCTGTACATAGGGGGCAGTATTATAGTAGTTATATTCTTGTACATAGGGGGCAGTATTATAGTAGTTATATTCCTGTACATAGGGGGCAGTATTATAGTAGTTATATTCCTGTACATAGGGGGCAGTATTATAGTAGTTATATTCCTGTACATAGGGGGGCAGTATTATAGTAGTTATATTCTTGTACATAGGGGGCAGTATTATAGTAGTTATATTCCTGTACATAGGGAGCAGTATTATAGTAGTTATATTCTTGTACATAGGGGGCAGTATTATAGTAGTTATATTCTTGTACATAGGGAGCAGTATTATAGTAGTTATATTCTTGTACATAGGGGGCAGTATTATAGTAGTTATATTCCTGTACATAGGGGGCAGTATTATAGTAGTTATATTCTTGTACATAGGGGGCAGTATTATAGTAGTTATATTCTTGTACATAGGGGGCAGTATTATGGTAGTTATATTCTTGTACATAGGGGGCAATATTATAGTAGTTATATTCTTGTACATAGGGGGCAGTATTGTAGAAGGCTTGTAATATGAAACAAGAGCTCAGGATACCCGGTTACAGTTCTCTTAGATATCATGTATCACCCCCTTCCCGGTCATGAGTGCAGATGAGGCTATCCGTGGAGGAAGAAAAAACACTGAGTGATCAATACTTAGTTTATGGGATTGATTGTAAGCTCTTGTATATGTCCCCTACAATCTGTACTGCGCTGCAGAATATGGGAGAGCAACAGATTGCAATATTCAGGCCTCATTATCATGAATTTACTCCAGAATTTTCAGAGAAGCTTCGGTGAATATGAGGAGGACATAACATGTCATTATATTTTTTGCAAAAAATAAAAAAATGATTAAAAAAAATAATAAAATCCTGCCCCATAAAAAAACATCTTGCAATATATTGTAGTGATGCAACGCTCCATATGGTTCTATAAGGACTATGAGGGTCCGGGGGTCTCTCGGGCTTTGCGGAGGGTCCGGTGGGTTCTCGGGCTTCGCTCTGAAGCATCTGGTGCCGGCTCCGTGACCAAGAATCCTTCATTGTCTGACACGATGAGGCAGAGCGACGATGAGAAGTGCCAGAGGGGCGCCGGGGACACAGGCAACAGCTGAGGAGGAGGAGGCAGGAGATGAAGCAGTGGGAGGAAGATGGATGGGGGGGGGGCATCACTGGGGCTCGAGCTGTGAAGCTGCACGTAACATGGAGCAATGTAATACCGCCACTACCTGCACTGTACAATACCGACTAGTGGTACAACGCCAGCTCAGGCTGCCACCACCCATACAGGAGGACATAACTATGACAGGAGGTGTGACCCCGCAGACTGCAGCCAGTGCTATGTATTGCCCATGGAGAAATCAGACCTTTGTGTATGTTGTTGGTAGCAGCAGGACTGTGATATATGGATTTATACTCCAGGATTGCAGCTTCTCCAAGTGCACTGGGGGGGGTGTCCTCACACTGCTGTGCTCTGGGCTCTCTGCAGCCAGTGTTATGTATTATCCCTGGAGAGATGTGTAATCATACCTTTGTGTATGTTAGTAGCAGCAGGACTGTGATATATGGATCTATATTACAGGATTGTAGCTTCCCCATATTCAGTGCAGGTGTTCACCAATACTGCTGTGCTTGGTACTTTCATATATGTATTGGCCCTGGAGACCTTTGTGTTTCAGGTTAGTAGCAGCAGGACTGTGATATAAGGATTTATTTTCCAGGATTGTAACGTCTCCAAGTGCACTGTGGGCATGTCCTTACACTCCTGTGCTCTTTGCAGCCAGTGGAGGTCATTTACTAAGGGCCCGATTTACCCGACGTGTTACCCGAATATTTCCGATTAGCGCCGATTACCCCTGAATCGGATTGTGGCGCATTGGCGCCGGCATGCACGCGACGGAAATCGGGGGGCGTGGCCGAATGAAAACCTGACGGATTCGGAAAAACCGCTGCATTTAAAACAAAAAAATCTGTCGCGAAGCTTGCACTTACCTTCACTCAGCCCGGCTCGTTGAATTCCAGTGCGTTCCGATGCTTTTCAGCGCAACAGCGTCACCTGGTGGACGTCGGAGGAACTATCTTAATAAATCCCGGCCGGACCCAAATCCACCGCAGGACTACTAACAACATACACAAAGGTCTGATTACACATCTCACCAGGGAGAATACGTAACACCGGCTGCAGTCTGCATGGTCAGAACCACTGAAATTCTCCTTACAACAGCTACCACTAGGGGGAGCTCTCTGTATATACGGTTATACAGCTCAGACTTAGTGGAAACTCTATAGAAATAAATATTGGGAGATATAAGCAACATTTCAGGGACCATAATTCTCTCTGTCAGGGGTCTGGGTGATCTGAACTAGGGCGTATTACAAGGATAGAATAAATCTTTGTGCAATGTATTGAGGATGTGAGAAGCTTATGTGACCTTCACCTGGGATGTTGCATTATCTCAAAATTCCTAAATCCCGGCTTTGACCCAGGGAAGCAGAACATTGCAGGATTTTTTCCCAAAATGTTGCCTTATCCAGACAAGGGTGATATATTTTGGAGGGAGAGAGCCGATCAGTACAGTTTGGCATCTTGAGTTCCAGTAAAAATGTCTGCTCACTTTCCCTGCACTGCCCCCGCAGGAGAAATGAAGTATTGCACCCTTCTGATTACAATCGTGCTGACTGTGACTTGCAGAGATTTTGTGGGACGTCCAGACCCCCTCCCACCATCGCTCACTGCACAGACGAGTCTCGCTTATACGGCGCTAACTGGGTTACGTCACCCGCAGGCGTATTTACTAGAAAATAATGACTTTACACCACATTAAGTTTTCAATTTATTTAAGGAGGATTTTACCATCAGTTACTTGCAGGATTGGAGCCATAGAACAGACATGGTGCCTGTGGCTGGATATAATAGGATCCTGCATGAGTGTACGGTACAGCACCGATACGTGATCAAGAACCTCTACCTGCAGCTCCACGTCCCTGATACACCTCTACCTGCAGCTCCACGTCCCTGATACACCTCTACCTGCAGCTCCACGTCCCTGATACACCTCTACCTGCAGCTCCAGGTCCCTGATACACCTCTACCTGCAGCTCCAGGTCCCTGATACACCTCTACCTGCAGCTCCACGTCCCTGATACACCTCTACCTGCAGTCCCAGGTCCCTGATACACCTCTACCTGCAGCTCCAGGTCCCTGATAGACCTCTACCTGCAGCTCCAGGTCCCTGATAGACCTCTACCTGCAGCTCCACGTCCCTGATACACCTCTACCTGCAGTCCCAGGTCCCTGATACACCTCTACCTGCAGCTCCAGGTCCCTGATAGACCTCTACCTGCAGCTCCAGGTCCCTGATAGACCTCTACCTGCAACTCCAGGTCCCTGATACACCTCTACCTGCAGCTCCAGGTCCCTGATACCCCTCTACCTGCAGCTCCACGTCCCTGATACACCTCTACCTGCAGCTCCAGGTCCCTGATACCCCTCTACCTGCAGCTCCAGATCCCTGATACACCTCTACCTGCAGCTCCAGGTCCCTGATACACCTCTACCTGCAGCTCCAGGTCCCTGATACCCCTCTACCGGCAGCTCAAGGTCCCTGATACACCTCTACCTGCAGCTCCAGGTCCCTGATAGACCTCTACCTGCAGCTCCAGATCCCTGATACACCTCTACCTGCAGCTCCAGGTCCCTGATACAACTCGACCTGCAGCTCCAGGTCCCTGATACACCTCTACCTGCAGCTCCAGGTCCCTGATACACCTCTACCTGCAGCTCCAGGTCCCGGATACCCCTCTACCTGCAGCTCCAGGTCCCTGATACCCCTCTACCTGCAGCTCCAGGTCCCTGATAGACCTCTACCTGCAGCTCCAGGTCCCTGATACACCTCTACCTGCAGCTCCAGGTCCCTGATACACCTCTACCTGCAGCTCCAGGTCCCTGATACCCCTCTACCTGCAGCTCCAGGTCCCTGATACCCCTCTACCTGCAGCTCCAGGTCCCTGATACCCCTCTACCTGCAGCTCCAGGTCCCTGATACACCTCTACCTGCAGCTCCAGGTCCCTGATACACCTCTACCTGCAGCTCCAGGTCCCTGATACCCCTCTACCTGCAGCTCCAGGTCCCTGATACAACTCTACCTGCAGCTCCAGGTCCCTGATAGACCTCTACCTGCAGCTCCAGGTCCCTGATACCCCTCTACCTGCAGCTCCAGGTCCCTGATACACCTCTACCTGCAGCTCCAGGTCCCTGATACACCTCTACCTGCAGCTCCAGGTCCCTGATACCCCTCTACCGGCAGCTCAAGGTCCCTGATACACCTCTACCTGCAGCTCCAGGTCCCTGATAGACCTCTACCTGCAGCTCCAGGTCCCTGATACACCTCTACCTGCAGCTCCAGGTCCCTGATACACCTCTACCTGCAGCTCCAGGTCCCTGATACACCTCTACCTGCAGCTCCAGGTCCCTGATACACCTCTACCTGCAGCTCCAGGTCCCTGATACACCTCTACCTGCAGCTCCAGGTCCCTGATACCCCTCTACCTGCAGCTCCAGGTCCCTGATACACCTCTACCTGCAGCTCCAGGTCCCTGATACACCTCTACCTGCAGCTCCAGGTCCCTGATACACCTCTACCTGCAGCTCCAGGTCCCTGATACACCTCTACCTGCAGCTCCAGGTCCCTGATAGACCTCTACCTGCAGCTCCAGGTCCCTGATAGACCTCTACCTGCAGCTCCAGGTCCCTGATACACCTCTACCTGCAGCCCCAGGTCCCTGATACACCTCTACCTCCAGGTCCCTGATACACCTCTACCTGCAGCCCCAGGTCCCTGATACACCTCTACCGGCAGCTCCAGGTCCCTGATACACCTCTACCTGCAGCTCCAGGTCCCTGATACACTTCTACCTGCAGCTCCAGGTCCCTGATACACCTCTACCTGCAGCCCCAGGTCCCTGATACACCTCTACCTGCAGCTCCAGGTCCCTGATACACCTCTACCTGCAGCTCCAGGTCCCTGATACACCTCTACCTGCAGCGCCAGGTCCCGGATACACCTCTACCTGCAGCCCCAGGTCCCTGATACACCTCTACCTGCAGCTGCAGCTCCCTGAAACATCTCTACCTGCAACTGCATGTCACTGATACACCTCTACCTGCAGCTCCTGGTCCTTGATACCCCTCTACCTACAGCTCCAGTTCCCTGATACACCTCTACCTGCAGCTCCTGGTCCTTGATACCCCTCTACCTACAGCTCCAGTTCCCTGATACCCCTCTACCTGCAGCCCCAGGTCCCTGATACAACTGTGCCTGCAGCCCCAGGCCCATGTTATACCTCTACATGCAGCTGCAGCTCCCTGATACATCTCTACCTGCAGTTCCTGGTCCCTGATACCCCTCTACCGGCAGCTCCAGGTCCCTGATACCCCTCTACCGGCAGCTCCAGGTCCCTGATACACCTCTACCGGCAGCTCCAGGTCCCTGATACACCTCTACCGGCAGCCCCAGGTCCCTGATACACCTCTACCGCAGCCCCAGGTCCCTGGTAAACCTCTACCCACAGCCCCAGGTCCCTGGTAAACCTCTACCTGCAGCCCCAGGTCCATGATACAACTCTGCCTGCAGCTTCAGGTCCCTGATACACCTAGTAGTTATATCCTTGTACATAGGGGCAGTATTATAGTAGTTATATTCTTGTACATAGGGGGCAGTATTAAAGTAGTTATATTCCTGTACATAGGGGGCAGTATTATAGTAGTTATATTCCTGTACATAGGGGGCAGTATTATAGTAGTTATATTCCTGTACATAGAGGGCAGTATTATAGTAGTTATATTCTTGTACATAGGGGGCAGTATTATAGTAGTTATATTCCTGTACATAGGGGGCAGTATTATAGTAGTTATATTCTTGTACATAGGGAGCAGTATTATAGTAGTTATATTCCTGTACATAGGGGGCAGTATTATAGTAGTTATATTCTTGTACATAGGGAGCAGTATTATAGTAGTTATATTCTTGTACATAGGGGGCAGTATTATAGTAGTTATATTCCTGTACATAGGGAGCAGTATTATAGTAGTTATATTCCTGTACATAGGAGGCAGTATTATAGTAGTTATATTCTTGTACATAGGGGGCAGTATTATAGTAGTTATATTCTTGTACATAGGGGGCAGTATTATAGTAGTTATATTTTTGTACATAGGGGGCAGTATTATAGTAGATATATTCTTGTACATAGGGAGCAGTATTATAGTAGTTATATTCTTGTACATAGGGGGCAGTATTATAGTAGTTATATTCCTGTACATAGGGGGCAGTATTATAGTAGTTATATTCTTGTACATAGGGGGCAGTATTATAGTAGTTATATTCCTGTACATAGGGAGCAGTATTATAGTAGTTATATTCTTGTACATAGGGGGCAGTATTATAGTAGTTATATTCCTGTACATAGGGAGCAGTATTATAGTAGTTATATTCTTGTACATAGGGGGCAGTATTATAGTAGTTATATTCCTGTACATAGGGGGCAGTATTATAGTAGTTATATTCCTGTACATAGGAGGCAGTATTATAGTAGTTATATTCTTGTACATAGGGGGCAGTATTATAGTAGTTATATTCTTGTACATAGGGGGCAGTATTATAGTAGTTATATTTTTGTACATAGGGGGCATTATTATAGTAGATATATTCTTGTACACAGGGAGCAGTATTATAGTAGTTATATTCTTGTACATAGGGGGCAGTATTATAGTAGTTATATTCCTGTACATAGGGGGCAGTATTATAGTAGTTATATTCTTGTACATAGGGGGCAGTATTATAGTAGTTATATTCCTGTACATAGGGGGCAGTATTATAGTAGTTATATTCTTGTACATAGGGGGCAGTATTATAGTAGTTATATTCTTGTACATAGGGGGCAGTATTATAGTAATTATATTCTTGTACATAGGGGGCAGTATTATAGTAGTTATAGTCTTGTACATAGGGGCAGTATTATAGTAGTTATATTCTTGTACATAGGGGGCAGTATTATAGTAGTTATATTCTTGTACATAGGGGTGAGTATTATAGTAGTTATATTCTTGTACATAGGGGGCAGTATTATAGTAGTTATATTCTTGTACATAGGGGGCAGTATTATAGTAGTTATATTCTTGTACATAGGGGTGAGTATTATAGTAGTTATATTCTTGTACATAGGGGGCAGTATTATAGTAGTTATATCCTTGTACATAGGGGGTAGTATTATAGTGGTTATATTCTTGTACATAGGGGGCAGTATTATAGTAGTTATATTCTTGTACATAGGGGGCAGTATTATAGTAGTTATATTCTTGTACATAGGGGACAGTATTATAGTAGTTATATTCTTGTACATAGGGGTGAGTATTATAGTAGTTATATTCTTGTACATAGGGGGCAGTATTATAGTAGTTATATCCCTGTACATAGGGGGCAGTATTATAGTAGTTATATTCTTGTACATAGGGGGCAGTATTATAGTAGTTATATCCCTGTACATAGGGGGCAGTATTATAGTAGTTATATTCCTGTACATAGGGGGCAGTATTATAGTAGTTATATTCCTGTACATAGGAGGCAGTATTATAGTAGTTATATTCTTGTACATAGGGGGCAGTATTATAGTAGTTATATCCTTGTACATAGGGGGCAGTATTATAGTAGTTATATCCTTGTACATAGGGGGTAGTATTATAGTAGTTATATCCCTGTACATAGGGGGCAGTATTATAGTAGTTATATTCCTGTACATAGGGGGCAGTATTATAGTAGTTATATTCCTGTACATAGGAGGCAGTATTATAGTAGTTATATTCTTGTACATAGGGGGCAGTATTATAGTAGTTATATTCTTGTACATAGGGGGCAGTATTATAGTAGTTATATTCTTGTACATAGGGGGCAGTATTATAGTAGTTATATTCTTGTACATAGGGGGCCGTATTATAGTAGTTATATTCTTTTACATAGGGGGCAGTATTATAGTAGTTATATCCTTGTACATAGGGGGTAGTATTATAGTGGTTATATTCTGGTACATAGGAGGCAGGATTATAGTAGTTATATTCCTGTACATAGGGGGCAGTATTATAGTAGTTATATTCCTGTACATAGGGGGCAGTATTATAGTGGTTATATTCTGGTACATAGGGGGCAGTATTATTATGATATAGAAATGTTAGTTCTTACAATTGTAGTGAACGTGCAGATGCAGTACAATAAAAATGAGCTTCCTTCTTCCTATTCACACATTGGAGATTTCAGAATTTAATGATACAAGCGGCCAATGATGTGAGACTGGTTGCCAGTCTCCTTGTGGCCCCAGCTGTCGGATTTCTGTACTATACAAAGTTTCAAGACTTTTCCAGTTAAGAGCCGCTGGATATTTCTCCTCCTGTGCGATATCCTACAGGCCTGACCCTCCTGATTATATTTTCCTCCCATCAATCAGGAATTCATCAGAGACTATGTAACCAATTAGCGCAGTGACTACTGGCGTCATGTTAGAAGATGTTGTCATTCTCATGCTATTCCTTGGTGAGATGAACAGGGCAGAGTTAGTTGTCAGAAACTCAATTATGACATTTCTTAGAGTTGGCGTTCAAGTGAAAATGAATATGTCAGACAGAATAAGAAATTCTATCACCATATTTTCCCAAAGTGTCAGAAGTTTCCTCTTCTTATTTACAAAATGTAATAATTTCCAGCTGGAATGTTAAAGCTAGAAGTTATTGTTACCAGCATACTCCAGAGCTGCACTCACTAGTCTGCTGCAGTCTTTGTGTTCCTATGCAACACCCCTGCCAATGCATGTGCAGGCTGGTAGTTGCGAATAGCGCCCTCTCCAGGTCAGGAGCTGTTAGGGGGAGTCGCGAACCCTCTATAAGGTTGTAGAACTTTGTCATTATGTAATAGCAGCTGTAGATTCCGCCTGGAAAGGCAATAGTTAAATGGGTGTACTATGTTATACTGGCTGTATTGTAAACTGGAGTGTGATTGGTGAGGTTCTACCATCTGACCAGGGGGGGGGGGTATAAAACCCCTGTGCATGGGGAGCACATGGTCCAGTCTGAAGTGGTCTACGTCCTGTCTTAGCTGGTCTGTCTAGATCTCATGGTCCAGTCCAGACTACAGGAGTCTGAGAGTGAAGAGAGAGTCAGTGTCCAGTACACCTTCAGTGCTACCACAAAAACCAATCCCAGGAACTGAGTCAGGAGACTCTAATCCAGAGCTGCAGCTTCCACAGTTTGGACACAGCTCCACCTCAACTATCCCAGCCTCCATCTACAACCAGGCTGAAGCATTATTCTTGAGGACCACTCTCCACGACCAGATCTGCTGTTTGACCGTTCAGGCCCGTTGCCTGCTACCTGTTGTTCAATAAAGAATCATGAGTATTCAGACTTCGTCTGATTCCTGGATACAACTGTTACCACCACGGGCTTCCCCATCCATTACCCAGGGACCTATCTTATAGACACTCAGGGGTTGCCCCAGGGAGAATCAGTACATCAGCCTCTCCCTCCATATTTCTTGCACACACCTCCTGCTGGAGACCTGCCAGGCTGCAGGGCAGCCCTCCGGTCCCCATACCAAGCACCGTGACATCAGTGTGCCCCAGGCCGCAACCGCCAGCCACTCCGCTATTCTGGGCCCCGGCTGCCTCCAGGCCCCAAGAAAAGGCCAGGCCCCGGTGGGGAATGTTAAACATGCATGACATTACTTATCCTGTACTAATCCTGAGTTACATCCTGTATTATAACCAAGAGCTGCACTCACTATTCTGCTGCTGGTGCAGTCACTGTGTACATACATACCATTACTTATCCTGTACTGATCCTGAGTTACATCCTGTATTATACTCCAGAGCTGCACTCACTATTCTGCTGCTGGTGCAGTCACTGTGAACATACATAACATTACTTATCCTGTACAGATCCTGAGTTACATCCTGTATTATACTCCAGAGCTGCACTCACTATTCTGCTGCTGGTGCAGTCACTGTGTACATACATGACATTACTTATCCTGTACTGATCCTGAGTTACATCCTGTATTATACCCCAGAGCTGCACTTACTATTCTGCTGCTGGTGCAGTCACTGTGTACATACATAACATTACTTATCCTGTACTGATCCTGAGTTACATCCTGTATTATACCCCAGAGCTGCACTCACTATTCTGCTGCTGGTGCAGTCACTGTGTACATACATGACATTACTTATCCTGTACTGATCCTGAGTTACATCCTGTATTATACTCCAGAGCTGCACTCACTATTCTGCTGCTGGTGCAGTCACTGTACATACATGACATTACTTATCCTGTACTGATCCTGAGTTACATCCTGTATTATACACCAGAGCTGCACTCACTATTCTGCTGCTGGTGCAGTCGCTGTACATACATGACATTACTTATCCTGTACTGATCCTGAGTTACATCCTGTATTATACTCCAGAGCTGCACTCACTATTCTGCTGCTGGTGCAGTCACTGTGTACATAAATGACATTACTTATCCTGTACTGATCCTGAGTTACATCCTGTATTATACACCAGAGCTGCACTCACTATTCTGCTGCTGGTGCAGTCACTGTGTACATACATGACATTACTTATCCTGTAGTGATCCTGAGTTACATCCTGTATTACACCCCAGAGCTGCACTCACTATTCTGCTGCTGGTGCAGTCACTGTGTACATACATAACATTACTTATCCTGTACTGATCCTGAGTTACATCCTGTATTATACTCCAGAGCTGCACTCACTATTCTGCTGCTGGTGCAGTCACTGTACATACATGACATTACTTATCCTGTACTGATCCTGAGTTACATCCTGTATTATACCCCAGAGCTGCACTCACTATTCTGCTGCTGGTGCAGTCACTGTGTAGATACATGACATTACTTATCCTGTACTGATCCTGAGTTACATCCTGTATTATACTCCAGAGCTGCACTCACTATTCTGCTGCTGGTGCAGTCACTGTGTACATACATGACATTACTTATCCTGTACTAATCCTGAGTTACATCCTGTATTATACTCCAGAGCTGCACTCACTATTCTGCTGCTGGTGCAGTCACTGTACATACATGACATTACTTATCCTGTACTGATCCTGAGTTACATCCTGTATTATACACCAGAGCTGCACTCACTATTCTGCTGCTGGTGCAGTCGCTGTACATACATGACATTACTTATCCTGTACTGATCCTGAGTTACATCCTGTATTATACTCCAGAGCTGCACTCACTATTCTGCTGCTGGTGCAGTCACTGTGTACATAAATGACATTACTTATCCTGTACTGATCCTGAGTTACATCCTGTATTATACACCAGAGCTGCACTCACTATTCTGCTGCTGGTGCAGTCACTGTGTACATACATGACATTACTTATCCTGTACTGATCCTGAGTTACATCCTGTATTATACTCCAGAGCTGCACTCACTATTCTGCTGCTGGTGCAGTCACTGGGTACATACATGACATTACTTATCCTGTACTGATCCTGAGTTACATCCTGTATTATACTCCAGAGCTGCACTCACTATTCTGCTGCTGGTGCAGTCACTGGGTACATACATGACATTACTTATCCTGTACTGATCCTGAGTTACATCCTGTATTATACTCCAGAGCTGCACTCACTATTCTGCTGCTGGTGCAGTCACTGTGTACATACATAACATTACTTATCCTGTACTGATCCTGAGTTACATCCTGTATTATACTCCAGAGCTGCACTCACTATTCTGCTGCTGGTGCAGTCACTGTACATACATGACATTACTTATCCTGTACTGATCCTGAGTTACATCCTGTATTATACCCCAGAGCTGCACTCACTATTCTGCTGCTGGTGCAGTCACTGTGTAGATACATGACATTACTTATCCTGTACTGATCCTGAGTAACATCCTGTATTATACTCCAGAGCTGCACTCACTATTCTGCTGCTGGTGCAGTCACTGTACATACATGACATTACTTATCCTGTACTGATCCTGAGTTACATCCTGTATTATACCCCAGAGCTGCACTCACTATTCTGCTGCTGGTGCAGTCACTGTGTACATACATGACATTACTTATCCTGTACTGATCCTGAGTTACATCCTGTATTATACCCCAGAGCTGCACTCACTATTCTGCTGCTGGTGCAGTCACTGTGTACACACATGACATTACTTATGCTGTACTGATCCTGAGTTACATCCTGTATTATACTCCAGAGCTACACTCACTATTCTGCTGGTGGTGCAGTCACTGTGTACATACATGACATTACTTATCCTGTACTGATCCTGAGTTACATCCTGTATTATACTCCAGAGCTGCACTCACTATTCTGCTGGTGCAGTCACTGTGTGCATACATGACATTACTTATCCTGTACTGATCCTGAGTTACATCCTGTATTATACTCCAGAGCTGCACTCACTATTCTGCTGCTGGTGCAGTCACTGTGTACATACATGACATTACTTATCCTGTACTGATCCTGCGTTACATCCTGTATTATACCCCAGAGCTGCACTCACTATTCTGCTGCTGGTGCAGTCACTGTGTACATACATGACATTACTTATCCTGTACTGATCCTGAGTTACATCCTGTATTATACTCCAGAGCTGCACTCACTATTCTGCTGCTGGTGCAGTCACTGTGTACATACATGACATTACTTATCCTTTATTAGGTGTATTACATTGTGCTGTAATATTAAATATTTCTTAAAATAACTTCCTGCATATTATGTATCTGGCTGCCATCACATGATGTTCCTCTGGTAGAGATGCTCCGGGTTTCTCGCACCTTGTGGGGGGGGGGGGGGGGGGTCTGTGGGATTTATGACGGATTTAATTTCAATGTGATGAGAAGTGAATCACAGTCCAGCGGCTGGAGATGAGATGTGAAGCCGAGCGTGAGCGGAGATATGAAGCCTCGTCCTGACGGGGGACATGTCAGCCTCCCCTCCAGTCACTGCCTCGGTCCTGCTACAGCTTCAAAGGGCAAAACTCTCATTAAAGGGATGAGTCAGCGTTCAGCACGACCGGGGGTTAGTGTCTACAACCTGCTGCTGTCCAGCTACGGCTGAACTACAACTCCCAGCATGCACCATTATTATACTGACAAATCATACTCAGAGTTATAGTACGTGTGATCACAGCTGAGCACCTACACCCAGTCCTAAATGTATAAGTAATGCTGACTGATAACCTATATGGCACAATGACCATTGCATACGGTTGACACAGGTTCTGCTGGACCTAATTTAGAGGGTCTGGACTGAGGTCAGGTCAGGGGTTCATATCTCTTCAGTGGTTGTGTGCTTAATGTTCTTCCGTAGCTCAGATTATATCCCTGGTCATGTGATGTCACACAGGTGCACGGCTCATTATATCCCTGGTCATGTGATGTCACACAGGTGCACGGCTCGTTATATCCCTGGTCATGTGATGTCACACAGGTGCACGGCTCGTTATATCCCTGGTCATGTGATGTCACACAGGTGCACGGCTCGTTATATCCCTGGTTATGTGATGTCACACAGGTGCACGGCTCGTTATATCCCTGGTTATGTGATGTCACACAGGTGCACGGCTCATTATGTCCCTGATTATGTGATGTCACACAGGTGCACGGCTCGTTATATCCCTGGTCATGTGATGTCACACAGGTGCACGGCTCGTTATATCCCTGGTCATGTGATGTCACACAGGTGCACGGCTCGTTATATCCCTGGTCATGTGATGTCACACAGGTGCACGGCTCGTTATATCCCTGGTCATGTGATGTCACACAGGTGCACGGCTCGTTATATCCCTGATTATGTGATGTCACACAGGTGCATGGCTTGTTATATCCCTGGTCATGTGCTGTCACACAGGTGCACGCCTTGTTATATCCCTGGTCATGTGCTGTCACACAGGTGCACGGCTTGTTATATCCCTGGTCATGTGATGTCACACAGGCACACGACTCATTATATCCCTGGTCATGTGATGTCACACAGGCGCACGGCTCATTATATCCCTGGTCATGTGATGTCACACAGGTGCACGGCTCGTTATATCCCTGGTCATGTGATGTCCCACAGGTGCACGGCTCGTTATATCTCTGTACACCTGTATGAAATCCCATGACCAGAGTCTGGTGTTTATCCACAGGAAGTAAACAATGAAGCTTCCTATATAAGGACAGCAAGCAGAGATCTAGAGAACCATGAGGAATTGATTCAGAAAGTATACTAGAAAACTTTTCTCTACACAAACAAAATCAATTATTTGCTGAATGTGGACGACCCCTTTAACAGTCTGATCTTGGATCTCTGTTTACCTAAGGGATTAAGTCAGTTCTTAGAGGGTCTGAGCTGGGGGTCTATACTTAGGAGGTCTGATATGGGGGTTGGTGCTTATTTTGGTGATTTGGTTTTGTACTAAGGGGGTCTTATCTGGGGTCTTGGTTTTTTTAGGGGTTTCAATCTGTTATTAGGGGGTCTGATCTGGGGGACTGTGTTTATTTAGGGGGTTGAGTGTGTTTGAAGGGGTCTTTGTTTATTTAGGCCTGCACTCAGGGGGTCTGATTTCATAGATTAGACATTTTGTTCCTTGATCTGTACAGCGCTGCAGTATATGATGGTGATATAGGAATATAGATTTATTATTATTGTCAGATGCTGATTTTCCTTGCTATCTGTATTTTCTTAGAGGTCTGGCATGGGCTCTGTATTTAGGGGTCCCGGGTTGGGCTTTCTTTATTATTGGGGCTCTGTTTTTAGGTTTGTATTTTGGGGTGTAATGAAGGGCTCATCTACCGTACTAGTATGAAAAAAACGGTGTTTTCATGCAAAAAAACCCCAATATCCTCTTTGCCATCACTATATACATCACTATATATTATCACTATACAGGCGGTCCCCTACTTAAGGACACCCGACTTACAGACAACCCATAGTTACAGACAGACCCCTCTGCCCACTGTGACCTCTGGTGAAGCTCTCTGGATGCTTTACTATAGTCCCAGACTGCAATGATCAGCTGTAAGGTGTCTGTAATGAAGCTTTATTGATAATCCTTAGTCCTATTACAGAAACATTTTGAAACTCCAATTGTCACTGGGACAAAAGAAAAAAAAATGTCCAGAACTTCAATTATAACATATACAGTTTCGACTTACATACAAATTCAACTTAAGAACAAACCTCCAGTCCCTATCTTGTATGTAACCCGGGGACTGCCTGTACATCACTTGTTATAGATTGTGCTTTAGGCTATTCTCTACCTGCACTTACACCTTGCTGCCACTAGAGGACACTACACACAAGTAGGATGTAGGTTGCATTACTAATAGCCATAAACTTGACCATGGACAGTGCTGAGTGTCCCCTCCCTGGGATGGAGCATATAATGATCACTCCATTAACCCTTGGTGTTCCTCCTTTAACCAAGTATCTAGTTAGTATCACACCTCCGCAGGGCCCCATTAATCATGGCTTATCTCCCCGCTCCAGCACCGTCCACTTATGCCACTACATTACTGCACTAAAGAGTCACCTGTCTGTGCTGTCAGTGGGTAGCGGAGGACAAAATCAATGGACTCTTATATAAAAGCGTACGGTAGATTAAACCGCCATCTCATCCCTTGTCTGGAGATAAGTAGCTGCTATACACTGAACTCAGACACTGAGATTTTAAGGGGTTTTCCAGTCTTAAAGTTTCTCCGGTCCATAATTTTACACATAAAGGAAGTGACATGTAAAATCACCAACAAAACCAACAGAAGTTCAAATTCCAGGAAAATCCCAGGATCGGGCTTAATACACAGGAAATACACTCCATGTTTTAATTCGATGTGTGAATGGGTTCCTCTGACAAATCTGATTAATAATGCAGGCGTGACTTCTCCTTCTTCTCCTTTAATTATGATGCAGCCAGGGACCGAGCAGCACTGCAGGGGTGTAGCTGGAGGAGGAGAGGCAGTAGAAACAGCAAATTATTTAAAGGGATTCTCCATCTGAAAGTATTATTTAAAAAAATCTGATTAATAATGCAGACCGAGATGGGGAAATGATAGGCTAGACTATTGCAAAGCTACATTTCTTCTTCTTTCATGTGAATCAAGCTATTATAATATGTAATACATTATACTAATTATATTATAAGATATTATCAGTAGAGCAGTGGTGTAGCTTTGATGAATAAGATAGGAGACAGAATCTTCATATTATTTAAAGGGGCTCTCCATCTAAAAGTATTCTGGTGAAAAATCTGATTAATAATGCAGACTGAGATGGAGAAAGGGGAAGAGATAGGGTAGACTTATGCAAAGCTACTTCTTCCCTGATGTAAATAAGTAGACCTGGGTTGTAGCTGGTGGAGGAAAGGCAGCAAAACAGCAAATTATTTAAGGGGGTTCTCCATCTAAAAGAATTCTCATGAAAATCTGATTAATAATGCAGGCTGAGATAGAGAAAAGGGGAGAGATAGAGTAGACTTCTGCTTATTTAATGTAAATCAGTAGAGCAGAGGTGTAGCTGGTGGATGAGAGGCAGCAGAAAGAAAAAATTATTTAAGGGGGTTCTCTACCTAAAAGTTTTCTTAACAAAAATCTGATTGATAATGCAAATCATGATGGAGTTACGAAAGGTTAACTTCTGCCAAGCTGATTGTCCTCTTCTTTAATGCGAATCAAGCTAGTATATTATCGGTAGAGCAGCTGTGTAGCTTCAAGGAATAAGACCGGATTCAGAATCTTCAGATTATGTAAAGGGGCTCTCCATCTAAAAGAATTCTCATGAAAAATCTGATTCATAAAGCAGACTGAGATGGAGAAATGGTAAGAGATAGGGTAGACTTTTGCTTTTACTTTTGATGTAAATCAGTAGAGCAGGGGTGTAGCGGGTGGAGGAAAGGCAGCAGAAAGAGCTAATTATTTAAAGGGGTTCTCTAACTGAAAATATTCTTGCGAAAAATCAGATTAATAATGCAAATTATGATGGGGAAATATAAGGTTAAATTTCTGCCTAGCTCCTTTAATTTAAATCAGTAGAGCAGGGGTGTAGCTGGTGGAGTAAAGGTAGCGAAACAGTAATTTAAAGGGGTTCTCCAACTGAAAATATTCTTGCGAAAAATCTGATCAATAGTGCAAATTATGTAAGGTTAGACTTCTGAAAATCTGCTTGTCGTCTTCTTTAATGTGAATCAAGCTAGAATATTATCAGTACGTGTAGCTTGGAGGGGAGGCAGAATTTCCAAATTATTTAGTATTTTTATTTTTTCTTTGCAAAAAATCTGATTAATAACAGTGTTTTGAGATAAGGAAATGATAGTATTCACTTCAGCTAAGGCCTAAGGCCGGCGGCACAATGGCGTTTTGAACCCGTTTTTGGGCCGTTTTTAAGCAGTCCATTAAAAAAACGCATGCGTTTTTGAAAAATGTATGCGTTTTTTGAAAACGCACCCGTTTTTGCGCGGTTTTTCAAATTATCTTAACTAAAACGGATGTGTTTAACGGACTGCTTAAAAATGGCCCAAAAACAGGTTCAAGACGGCTCATGTGCCGCCGGCTTTAGGATTATGGTAGTGGGGAGGCAGAATCCTCAAATAATTTAAAGTGGTTCTGTGAAAATCTTAGCGGCATGAGTAATTAAAGTTATGATGGAGAAAAGATAGTCTTGGCTTTTGTCAGGGGAAGGAGGGGAGGCAAAATCTTCAAATTATGTTCTCCACCTTATAGTATTATTGTGCGTTAGTAATAAGATTTTATGAAAAATCTGATTAATAATGCAGGCTGCAAATGGGAACATAGGATTGGCTGGTTATTTGTATTCTCCTCTAATGCCAGTCCAGCTAGGACTCCAGTGGCAAGGAAAAAGGTTTAGCTGGCAAAGGATAAAATTATTTAAATTAGTTCTTCGTATAATAAAGATTCTTATGAAGAATCTGATTAATAATGGGGGTTGAGATGGACAAATGATAAACTGGACCTGATTTTGGTAGCAATCTTGACTCGGAGCACAAAGTATCATCAGGCCTTATGAATGTAGCTTCAAAATTAGGCATTTTGGGTGCGTTCCCTTCTTAAATTTCCTGATTAGAAGTTAACATTAATGCCAATCCACCTAATATATAAGCAGTGGGGCAAAGGTGCAGGTTGTAAATATCAGTTAGTAGGGGGGGACTTCGCCTAAAAAATCCGGAGTAGACCCTGCCCCTCCATGTTCATTTGCCCAAATTGGTGGCACCTCCCCCTATAACAAGGTCATAGAACTAATTTCAGAAGATCTCTGCTTGCTGTCAGTGAATGGAAACACACCAAACAGTTCTCACTGCTGATGGTTTGGTACAGTTAAATCAATCATCAGGCTACACAATCCTTTGTGGTGTTAAAGGGGATTTCTAGTTTCAATAAAAATGATATTCAACTATGTCCTGTGCTCCATTCATTGGTGGATCCTGAGACTTCTGCAGCCAATCACTAGTGAGTGTGCAGAAACGGGGATGTCACTGGGATTGGTCACAGCACCGATTCCTGGGACTGAAAGCAGAGGGAACGGATCCACTGTATCAGATGATCAGCTGTGACCACTGCTTGGTCTGAACAAGGTTTCGCTCACTGACAGCAAGCAAAAAACTTACTCCTGCCCTAATGATCTTTTACAAAATATTCCCCTGGGGTCCAGAGGATTGTCTAGACTTGGATGTATTTGTAACAAACCCTCAGCTTTGACAAATACTCAATCATGACTGATTCCCGCATACCTGATTGTATCCATTCACTGACAGCAAGTTACAATTTAATAAGGAATCAATACACAAATCTCCCTCTTGTCAAAAATGTCTATTACCCCCAGATGTGGCGATTTAGGCGCAGACTTTCTTGTGTTCTAGGAAGCGATTATCATGTATGATATATGGAACAATGTAACACATATATATGTATGATTGTACAGGGGAAGGTTCTGATTGCAGTGTTCAATAAAACAATATTACATCTTATCAGCCTGGACTGATGCATCTGTAACAAACCCTCAGCTGTATAAGTTTCCTGTATACCAGAATATTTTACTGACAGAAAGCAAAGCGATATGGAGCCCATATAAACAGATTATATGTGATGATCTGTTACAATGTATCAGCCTGGAGCTCAGAGAATTGTCAAGACTGGAAACATTTGTAACAAACCCTCAGCTGTATAAGTTTCCCATATATCAGAATCCTTTACTGACAGCAAGCAAAGCTATTCCAAATAACATGGAGCCCACATAAACACATTTTACTTGATGATCTGTTACAATGTATCAGCCTGGAGCCCAGAGCATTGTCAAGACTGGAATAATTTGTGACAACCCCTCAGTGTCTGTCTATTCGCTGACAGCAAGCACAGCTATGGGAGAAGGTGATGAATCTTCATGTGTAGACAGTGGTAGATATTATAGTCAGTGACCCTGGCACAGCAGGGTATGTGGGGGGCACTTACCTCCAGCAGCACAGACGTGTGAGGGGCCCCGGCTGTACCACCGCGCCGGAGAGGGGGGCGGGGAGGTGAGAGCGTCCCACCTGCTGTGCACAGGGGTCAGGCTCATTCTCTCATTCCCCCCTCCTCCCGGCGCAGTGGTAGATTCCGCTCCTCTCCTCATTCTTGTGCTGGAGCTCAGTGCCAGGTGCTGCCCGGGCTGTGCGTGTGAACAGGGCTCTGGATGGAAGCTGCCGCAGGACTGGGCTATGGCTGCCACTCTACTGGGCTGCATTGCTCTGCTGTGTGCCACAGGTAAGTGCTACCTGGGTCTTTGAGTCCTCCCTGCTGCAGACTGGCATCTGCCCAGGGGGCACCTGGGGGCTGGCACTGCCCTGGGGGCTGGCACTGCCCTGGGTAACCCCCTTACTGAGTTTTCTGTGCCCTTGGAGTGTCAGACCAGACAATGGGGCATCTGCCTAATATTCATGGACATGATCACCCCCCCAGGATATCTTTTCAGTAGGCAGCGTGGGCATCTTTATGGGTGCTCTCAGCATTTACAGGCATATCGGTTATGTCTGTGGGCATCGGCTTCACCTCAGCTCTTGTACTGATGCCATGTGCATGTGGTGCCCTGCAGCAGACAATGGAGACATCTGATGTGGGCATTTTATGGGTATGACCCCCAGGGTCTTGTTCCTGAGGCTGGGTGTGGGCACAGGATAGTTCTTGCAATGTGCGTTCAGTAAATCAACAGATTGTTGGCACAGCATTGCCTGTGATGTGTATCCAAGGTGACGGCAAAGTGTGGGCACACTACAGGCACATTGCTATGTCAGTGTGTGTGAGGGGGCACGGTACCCTGCATTATCTATGCCACTTTGTCATGCATTGCTGTTACTATATAGTCAGTAAAGTGTGGGCACAGGGGTGCCACTTGGAGTGTGGGCATGATGTGTTCTCTGAGAAGGTGCATGCACTCATTGACCTGCTGGCAGGATATTAATGTGCATCCTTAGGTGGGCGCCTTGGCATCCTGTGGTACCAGGATAGGAGCTGGCACTGCATACTGTGGGTTATTGTATAGACTTGGCTTGGGGTGATAATAACATAGGATGGCATGTGTGCCCAGCTAGGTTGCATTGTTCTGGAGCTGAGGATTGGGGGCACACAGGATCAGCTGGAAGAGGGGGGTCTTATGCTATATGTGATCCTGTTTTATATCTATGTGCATACAACACTGTGCCCACACAGTGCCCCCACACTTACAACACTGTGCCCATACAGTACCCCCATACATACAACACTGTGTCCATACAGTGCCCCCACACTTACAACACTGTGCCCATACAGTACCCCCATACATACAACACTGTGTCCATACAGTGCCCCCACACTTACAACACTATGTCCATACAGTGCCCCCATACATACAACACTGTGCCCATACAGTGCCCCCACACTTACAACACTATGTCCATACAGTGCCCCCATACATACAACACTGTGTCCATACAGTGCCCCCACACTTACAACACTATGTCCATACAGTGCCCCCACACATACAAGACTGTGCCAATACAGTGCCCCCATACATACAACACTGTGTCCATACAGTGCCCCCATACATGCAACACTGTGCCCATACAGTGCCCCCATACATACAACACTGTGCCCATACAGTGCCCCCACACATACAACACTATGTCCATACAGTGCCCCCATACATACAACACTGTGTCCATACAGTGCCCCCATACATACAACACTGTGTCCATACAGTGCCCCCATACATACAACACTGTGCCCATACAGTGCCCCCACACATACAACACTGTGTCCATACAGTGCCCCCATACATACAACACTGTGTCCATACAGTGCCCCTATACATACAACACTGTGCCCATACATTGCCCCTATACATACAAGACTGTGCCAATACAGTGCCCCCATACATACAACACTATGTCCATACAGTGCCCCCACACTTACAACACTATGTCCATACAGTGCCCCCATACATACAACACTGTGTCCATACAGTGCCCCCATACATACAACACTGTGCCCATACAGTGCCCCCACACATACAACACTGTGTCCATACAGTGCCCCCATACATACAACACTATGTCCATACAGTGCCCCCATACATGCAACACTGTGACCATACAGTGCCCCCATACATACAACACTATGTCCATACAGTGCCCCCATACATGCAACACTGTGCCCATACAGTGCCCCTATACATATAACACTGTGCCCATACAATGCCCTCATACATACAACACTATGTCCATACAGTGCCCCTATACATATAACACTGTGCCCATACATTGCCCCTATACATACAACACTGTGCCCATACATTGCCCCTATACATACAACACTGTGCCCATACAGTGCCCTCATACATACAACACTATGTCCATACAGTGCCCCCATACATACAACACTGTGCCCATACAGTGCCCCCATACATACAACACTGTGCCCATACAGTGCCCCCATACATACAACATTGTAATACAGGGCACATCTATACCTACACCTGTACACACAGTACTGTGCCCTATACAGTACAAATATAGGCAGAACACTACACCTATACACACAGCACTGCATCCATACCATGCATATAGTGCACCCATACTCCAATCTACACCCTCATCCACAATACTGTACTGCTAGGTTCCCTTTAAGCAATGTAACTGTTGGGGCGCGTAAGATATTGTTGCACCTGGGCCCCAGAGCCGGAGTAAGCCTAAAAGTTCATCCATTGCAGTAAATAAAGCTAAAGAGAAAACAACATTGTAGAGTCCGGGAGCTTCACCCAACCTTATAGGTATGGGGGCAGAACTGCTTAAATGCACCCATACATAGAACACTGCAGTCATACATACTAGACTACCCCATACCCACAACACTGCACCCATACCCACATCACGGCACCCATACCCCCAACACTGCACCCATACCCACATCACTGCACCCATACCCACAACACTGCACCCATACCCACATCACAGCACCCATACCCACATCACTGCACCCATACCCACAACACTGCACCCATACCCACATCACAGCACCCATACCCACATCACGGCACCCATACCCACATCACTGCACCCATATTCACATCACTGCACCCATACCATCAACACTGCACCCATATTGACGACACTGCACCCATACCCACATCACTGCACCCATACTCACATCACTGCACCCATACCCACATCACTGCACCCATACCCACATCACTGCACCCATGCCCACATCACTGTACCCATACCCTCAACACTGCACCCATAACCCCAACACTGCACCCATACCTACATCACTGCACCCATACCCACATCACTGCACCCATATCCTCAACACTGCACCCATACTCTCATCACTGCACCCATACCCCCAACACTGCACCCATACCCACATCACTGCACCCATACCCCCAACACTGCACCCATAACCCCAACACTGCACCCATACCCACATCACTGCACCCATACCTACATCACTGCACCCATACCCACATCACTGCACCCATATCCTCAACACTGCACCCATACTCTCATCACTGCACCCATACCCACATCACTGCACCCATACCCCCAACACTGCACCCATACTATGGGCCCCTATACACTACACTACACTGCACCCCTTTACACTACCCCCATACCCACAACAATGCACTACATTGCACATTACACTTTACCCGTATAAACTACACCCTGCACCCATACACCGTGCACCCATACATCCTGCACCCATACACCGTGCACCCATACATCCTGCACCCATACACCCTGCACCCATACACCCTGCACCCATACATCCTGCACCCATACACCCTGCACCCATACACCCTGCACCCATACACCCTGCACCCATACATCCTGCACCCATACACCCTGCACCCATACACCCTGCACCCATACATCCTGCACCCATACACCGTGCACCCATACATCCTGCACCCATACACCCTGCACCCATACACCCTGCACCCATACATCCTGCACCCATACACCCTGCACCCATACACCCTGCACCCATACATCCTGCACCCATACACCCTGCACCCATACACCCTGCACCCATACACCCTGCACCCATACATCCTGCACCCATACACCCTGCACCCATACATCCTGCACCCATACACCCTGCACCCATACACCCTGCACCCATACATCCTGCACCCATACATCCTGCACCCTTACACCCTGCACCCATACACCCTGCCTACACCATCAGGCCGCTTCTCTCTTGCTTTGTTACGCAGACTGACAAAAGCTTGTAATGCAACAGGAGAGGTGTCGTCACAGTGTGCGGTGGTACGGTCAGTGCATTCTCCCCGCACTCCGGTGCCCGCTGTGCGGCTGCTTGTTGTGTGATGATGATGAAGGCTCCGTCCTCTCCCTCCCCCAGTTATGAAGCCGCATAATAATAAGGGGAGAGATTATTATGCGTGCCACCATCCCGCGCTGACATCAGCACCTCCTGCACCTCCGCGCCGCCGCCACATTTGTATCTTATCAGTCTTACTTCCCGCTGACCGGAATATTAACCAGGAGGATTGATCAGGAGAAGGCGCCATCGCTCCTGGGTGATGAATAAATCCCTGGCGCTGCCTATGGACAGGTGGCACAATATATCAGCTGTGCTGCGGACTGGCACTGCACCCGCGGGCACCTCCACCAGGACCCTGTGATCCTAAACTTACACCTCTGTGCTGTCCCTCTGTTACTCCGCCTGGAAATGCATGAATTCATTGATAACTGAGCATCATCAGTCGCCAGACCATGGAAACAAGTCCTTTCTCCCAACTCATTAGAAAAATTCACATAATTCAACTTTTCCAGGCTTCTGAATTCCACATAGATCTAGTTTTACAGTAGTAAGGTGTTACCACCCAGCTTTCCCAGTATTCTGTATATTAAATGCATAAAAGATTTAGGAAAGCTGGGTGATGACGAATGCAGTTCACATGGATTATCATAACCCAACATTTCCAGGATTCTGAATGTCAAGTGGGTTAAGCTTCTCAATATAAGGCTGTAACCACCCAACAGTCAGAGGTATGCCAAATGCATCCGTCTCCAAATATAGACTTTAGAAAGTTGGGTGCCATGTAGATCTAGTTTTGCAGTATAAGGGAGTTTATATTGCTATGTCACTAGGTAGCTCTGTGGCACATACAGGGATTACCCAGCTTTTCCACTCTCCTTTATGCTCAATGCATCTGCTCCTACATAAATAGGGCGGTCGGAAAGCTGGGTGACAAGTAATGCAGCTCACATGGACTATAACCCAGTTTTCCAGGCTGCTGAATGCCATGCGCCTTCTGTTTCTCAATGTAAGGATGATGCCACTAAGCTTTCCTAGTCTCCTGAATGGCAAATGCATATTTCCCTACATAACCAGGGCTTTAGAAAAGCTGGGAGATAACTAATACACTTTACATGGATTATAACCCAGCTTTTCCAGGCTGTTGAATTCCAGATGAATCAAGTTTTACATAATCATGTTGCCACCCAACTCTCCCAGTCTCCTGCATGCCAAAACCATCTGTCTCTGTATTCAGGAGAACCTGGGAGTTAACAATTTTTACATGGAATACTACCCAGCTTTTCTGGCTCCTGAGTGGCACCGGCATAAGGGGGGAGGGGGTTGGAATTTGGGATTATGAGGCAGATTTGCTGTGGCCTGGATCTGGTGGGAAAGGTCTCCTCGGGTTATCTGGAGGAGACGCGGGAGGACAATGCTCTGTGTCATTGTGTACCAGGAGCAGATGTAGGGGGAGTAACCGGCCGAGCCCCCCCTCCCCGCCCCACACACCATGGACCATGTTCACACTGGACACAAAGAACTGACAGATAATAAATGCAGAGGGAAGGATGGGAAGGAATATCAGAGGTGACATATAGGATCATATAGAGCAGCATCGGTGCCAGACTGCCCTGCATGTTCTATAGGTGTCACCTGAATGCCTCGGCCCCTCTCCTGATTCCCCTGTCCTGCTATTTTCCAGACTCCTCTGTCCTCCTCCTCCTCCAGACTCTTCTGTCCTCCTCCAGACTCCTCTGTCCTCTTCTAGACCCTTCTGTCCTCCTCCAGACTCTTCTGTCCTCTTCCCCACTCCTCTTCTCATCCTGCAGACTCCTCTGTCCTCTTCCAGTCCTCCTCCAGACTCTTCTGTCCTCCTCCAGACTCCTCTGTCCTCCTCCTTCAGACTCATCTATCCTCTTCCAGACTTCTCTGTTCTATCCAGACCCCTCTGAACTTTCCAGACTCCTCTGTCCTCCTCTTCCAGACTCCTCTGTCCTCCTCTTCCAGACTCCTCTGTCCTCCTTTTCCAGACTCCTCTGTCCTCCTCTTCCAGACTCCTCTGTCCTCCTCTTCCAGACTCCTCTGTCCTCCTCTTCCAGACTCCTGTGTTCTCCTCCAGACCTCTCTGTTGTACTAAAGACTCTACTGTTGGCCTCCTCCTGATCTCTCTGTCCCTCTCAGGACTCCTCTGTCTCCTTCCAGACTCTTCTGTCCTCCTCGCTAGGGCACTGCCATTCATATAGGGGTCTCTGGTCTGTGCTTGTTATGGTGGCACCGCCATTCTTATAGGGGTCTCTGGTCTGTGCTTGTTATGGGGGCACTGCCATTCTTATAGGGGTCTCTGGTCTGTGCTTGTTATGGGGGCACTGTCATTCTTATAGGGGTCTCTGGTCTGTGCTTGTTATGGGGGCACTGCCATTCTTATAGGGGTCTCTGGTCTGTGCTTGTTATGGGGGCACTGTCATTCTTATAGGGGTCTCTGGTCTGTGCTTGTTATGGGGGCACTGCCATTCTTATAGGGGTCTCTGGTCTGTGCTTGTTATGGTGGCACCGTCATTCTTATAGGGGTCTCTGGTCTGTGCTTGTTATGGGGGCACTGCCATTCTTATAGGGGTCTCTGGTCTGTGCTTGTTATGGGGGCACCGTCATTCTTATAGGGGTCTCTGGTCTGTGCTTGTTATGGGGGCACTGCCATTCTTATAGGGGTCTCTGGTCTGTGCTTGTTATGGGGGCACTGTCATTCTTATAGGGGTCTCTGGTCTGCGCTTGTTATGGGGGCACTGCCATTCTTATAGGGGTCTCTGGTCTGTGCTTGTTATGGGGGCACTGCCATTCTTATAGGGGTCTCTGGTCTGTGCTTGTTATGGGGGCACTGCCATTCTTATAGGGGTCTCTGGTCTGTGCTTGTTATGGGGGCACTGTCATTCTTATAGGGGTCTCTGGTCTGTGCTTGTTATGGGGGCACTGCCATTCTTATAGGGGTCTCTGGTCTGTGCTTGTTATGGGGGCACTGTCATTCTTATAGGGGTCTCTGGTCTGTGCTTGTTATGGGGGCACTTTCATTCTTATAGGGGTCTCTGGTCTGTGCTTGTTATGGGGGCACTGTCATTCTTATTAGGGGTCTCTGGTCTGTGCTCACTGGGTCTATTGCCAGGGGTTCGTTTTTTCTATAATGTTAGTGTAGATTATATGGGGGCTTTACTTTTATGGGGGTATTGCGTTTGTTATGGGTGCAGTGTGACTGATATTACGCTGTGGCTGCTATGGGGGGCTCTGGGTGTTGGGGGGGATGCTGGATACACATTGCTGTGACGGTGACCCTCTTCATGTTGTGTGAGCACAATGGTTCCTATAGAGGACCCTACAAAAGCTGGACCAGGAGGGTGTCTGATAATAGGATCCATGCGCTGCGGCTGACTGATCACATGACGCGCGACAGAACAGGCGCTTTTTATATCTGGAATTTCCTTGGATAAAGGTCATAAGACAGAAAGAGAGAGAGGAAAACTCTGCATACACAGGAGCAGGAGACAGGTCAGTGCCCCCTCACTACTGCACATGCAGGACCTCACCCATCAGGGAGGATCTGAGCCTGAGAGACCTCCTGCCGGGAATATAAACAGGAGATGAATGTGAATGATGAGCACTCCCAGAAATTACACACATAGCTGTGCCAGGAGGGGAGGAGAGCAGCACCAGCAGTATAGCAGTTATATTACTGTACATAGGGGGCAGTATTATAGGAGTTATATTCCTGTACATAGGGGACAGTATTATAGTAGTTATATTCCTGTACATAGGAGCAGTATTATAGTAGTTATATTCTTGTACATAGGGGGTAGTATTATAGTAGTTATATTCCTGTACATAGGGGGCAGTATTATAGTAGTTATATTCTTGTACATAGGGGCAGTATTATAGTAGTTATATTCCTGTACATAGGGGACAGTATTATAGTAGTTATATTCTTGTACATAGGGGGCAGTATTATAGGAGTTATATTCCTGTACATAGGGGACAGTATTATAGTAGTTATATTCCTGTACATAGGGGGCAGTATTATAGTAGTTATATTCTTGTACATAGGGGGTAGTATTATAGTAGTTATATTCCTGTACATAGGGGGCAGTATTATAGTAGTTATATTCTTGTACATAGGGGCAGTATTATAGTAGTTATATTCCTGTACATAGGGGACAGTATTATAGTAGTTATATTCTTGTACATAGGGGGCAGTATTATAGTAGTTATATTCTTGTACATAGGGGGCAGTATTATAGGAGTTATATTCCTGTACATAGGGGGCAGCATTATAGTAGTTATATTCCTGTACATAAGGGGCAGCATTATAGTAGTTATATTCCTGTACATAGGGGGCAGTATTATAGTAGTTATATTCCTGTACATAGGGGGCAGTATTATAGTAGTTATATTCCTGTACATAGGGGGCAGTATTATAGTAGTTATATTCCTGTACATAGAGGGCAGTATTATAGTAGTTATATTCCTGTACATAGGGGGCAGTATTATAGGAGTTATATTCCTGTACATAGGGGGCAGTATTATAGTAGTTATATTCCTGTACATAGGAAGCAGTATTATAGTAGTTATATTCCTGTACATAGGGGGCAGTATTATAGTAGTTATATTACTATACATAGGGGGCAGTATTATAGCAGTTATATTACTGTACATAGGGGGCAGTATTATAGGAGTTATATTCCTGTACATAGGGGGCAGTATTATAGTAGTTATATTCCTGTACATAGGGGGCAGTATTATAGTAGTTATATTCTTGTACATAGGAGGCAGTATTATAGTATTTATATTCCTGTACATAGGGGGCAGTATTATAGTAGTTATATTCCTGTACATAGGGGGCAGTATTATAGCAGTTATATTACTGTACATAGGGGGCAGTATTATAGTAGTTATATTCCTGTACATAGGGGGCAGTAGTATAGCAGTTATATTCTTGTACATAGGGGGCAGTATTATAGGAGTTATATTCTTGTACATAGGGGGCAGTATTATAGTAGTTATATTCCTGTACATAGGGGGCAGTATTATAGTAGTTATATTCTTGTACATAGGGGGCAGTATTATAGTAGTTATATTCTTCTACATAGGGGGCAGTATTATAGTAGTTATATTCTTGTACATAGAGGGCAGTATTATAGTAGTTATATTCTTGTACATAGAGGGCAGTATTATAGTAGTTATATTCTTGTACATAGGGGCAGTATTATAGGAGTTATATTCTTGTACATAGGGGACAATATAATAGCAGTTATATTCTTGTACATAGAGGGCAGTATTATAGTAGTTATATTCTTGTACATAGGGGGCAGTATTATAGGAGTTATATTCTTGTACATAGGGGACAATATAATAGCAGTTATATTCTTGTACATAGGGGGCAGTATTATAGTAGTTATATTCTTGTACATAGGGGGCAGTATTATAGTAGTTATATTCCTGTACATAGGGGGCAGTATTATAGTAGTTATATTCTTGTACATAGGGGGCAGTATTATAGTAGTTATATTCTTGTACATAGGGGGCAGTATTATAGTAGTTATATTCTTGTACATAGGGGGCAGTATTATAGTAGTATTATGACCTTCTGTCATTATTACGGTGATGAGGGACGTGAAGGTCTGATGTGACGGTATAAATGAATGTGAAGTGCCAGATGTAAGTGTTATTATAGTTTACGTCTGGATAATAGATTGTTTTCTCCTTGTGAGGCTTTTATTTAGTGTGCTGCGGTATCTCGGCCATTACGCCGTGTACTTCGCTGCTGTACGGTTTCCTCCTTGCGTAGACGTATTACAGGTCAGGCATTGTAGACAGACGCGCGGCTTCATAATTAGCATCCACCGATAACGCTGTGTAACTCGGAGGAGACTTCCACTTTTCTTACGATGATCTTTGGTAACAATATGTCAGTCAGAGCGGTGGAGCTGCTCCCTGACAGCCGGGGTGAGTCAGCTCATTCAGCTCGCTAGGTGTGATGCATTGTGGGAGACATACTATACTTTTGGGTATATCCACTTCTTATTTGTTGCAAAACTTTGTGTAATTCATAGGATCCGGGCAGAGAAAGCAATAAAACTAATAAAGTGTTTCTCCCCTGCTCTTACCTCTGATGCCATTGTCCCAGTTCTCGAAGACGTGTGGACAGATGTGTCATCAGACCTTTGTGTATGTTGTTAGTAGCAGCAGAGCTGTGATATGTGGATTCAGATTCCAGGATTTATTTATTTATATAGTGCACACAGATTATGCAGCACTACACAGAGTTTGCCAAATTGGTCCCTGTCCACATGGGGCTCACAATCTAATCAGCCTACCAGTATGTTTTGGAGTGTGGGAGGAAACCGGAGGACCCAGAGGAAACCCACGCAAACACGGAGAGAACATACAAACTCTTTGCATATGTTGACCCTGGGACTTGGAGCATCTCCTGGTGCACTGGGAGAGTGTCCCGACACTGCTTTGCTCTGTGCTAACTGCAGCCAGTGCTATTTATTGGGGCTCATTTACTTGGAGATCACTGAGTGCATTGTCCGACGAAAGTGAGCAGCATGACTCTTAGTAAATGAGCCCCATTGTCTCTGGAGAGATGTACCTGTTTTGTATGTTGTTGTTATTAGCAGCAGGACTGTGAAATTTGGATTTATTTTCCGAGATTGTAGCTTCTCCAAGTGCACTGGGGTGTTTCCTTTCACTGCTTTGCTCTGTGCTCCCTGTAGGCATTGTTGGGTATTGTCCCTGATAAATGGTGTAATCAGCCCTCTCTGTATGTTAGTAGCAGCAGGACTGTGACATATGGATTTATAGTCCAGGACTGTAGCTTCTCCAGGTGTCCTCACACTGCTGTGCTCTTAGCTCTCGGCAGTGAGACGTTCCACTGCCTCTCTACCATTAGTATTATTCAACCAGATGCCTCTTGATGTTGTTATATAGAAGGAAGGGGCTATGTAACAGAGTAATGAAGAGACCCAAGAGCACAGCAGTGTGAGGACATGTCCGTAACAATCTTCCTTGTTTAGTGAACAGAAATCCAGTACTTTTAACACGACGGTGGATTATAGACTTGAGGGGCACAGATTTTCCGTTTTAATGTGTCAGTACAGGTACTTATAATCTAGCATTCAACTCACAGAGGTTTGCCTACACAAGATGCAATTGTGACAAACCCTCAGCTGGAGGAAAAAGCAGTTCTGTAAAGGCGTTCAGCCTCTTAATGTTAACAAGAATGGTACCATACATTGACAGCAAGCAGAGATCTTTCAAATAGCGAGCAATTGATATGCGCTCAGTAGCAGATTCTACTGTGATTGGTTTTCGGGGTTAATCAGATCATAAAAATATTAATTACGGTTTTCGACTCCTTTAATAACGGCGCGGCTAATGAGATGCCAGGTCAGCCATTTTTCCTGCGTGGAGACCTTGTGCCTCACGCGCCTCTTTATTGATGCGGATAATGTGTGTGTAATATCGTTACAGCTTGTATTCAGCATGACGATCATTAGCATAGATTTACATAATTTCCCACAAGACCCCAGTTCGTGGCCCCTCCTCCTGTGATTGGCGTAACGCTCCGGATCACTTGACTGATGGCGCGGACGGGACGTGTTAATTGAAGTGTCAGGTGACGCTGAGCCATCAGAAAAGTTCAGAGATGCAAAAAAAGTTAAGTACAAAGTGACGGAAGTCAGCTCTGCGAAGATTTTTTATTCCTTATTCAGCCGCCATAATCCTCCCCGTCACCCCCTCAACTGCTATATACAATCTACTTATCATTCCTGATACCAAATACTTCTCACAGCTGAGGGTTTGTTGCAGATGTATCTGGGAACCAGGTTCTTATGGTTAGAAAGGATTGCGGAGACTGGATGCAACTGCAACAAAACCTCAGCTATAAGAAGTATTAGGTGCGTACTAAGGTTTTTAGTTTCTGGGTATAAACAGGAATCTTACCTATTCACTGACAGCAAGTAGAGATCTTGGTAAGAAGCACATAATTCTGAATAACACAATCCTATGTGATAGCCGCTGTGCTCCTGATTGATTCGGCGTTTGCTCCATTCAAATCCATCCACCCACTCATAAGATATAGCCCCCGGGACCTCCTACCTGTCAAGGGGGAGGTAATCTTATACTTTCTCCTGGGGGTGTGTCTCTGTCCATTGTATGATCCCGCCCCCTTGTCTAGGTTGCACTAATTGCATTTAAACTTATCTTTCTCCCCGATCCCCCACAATCATCTTGATGACACTGCCCGATTCTGGTTTCCTTTGACACACATGAAATGACTGCTCAGCCAATCAGTGGCAAAGGGGAGGGATCACCATTGCAAACAATGATTGGACGAGCAGCAACGTCCTGTGTGTCAAGAGGAAGCAGGAAGTGGATTGCGCCAGATCGGATCTACAGTAGATCAATGAATGTTGCATTTTTAAGAATGTTTTTAATTGTTTTTCTAAATTCTATCTGTCCAATCACTGCCCGGCATCTCAGCAGAGGTGGAGTCAAAGTATGGGGGGGAGGGGCAATGAAAAATAGGGGAGTTCAGCTGCCGGTCACTGACAGTCCCAATCACACAAGATCAGAAGAATATTTAGATATTTTGGCGCATGTGTTGCATCTTTGTGCAAAATTTGTGCACCTTTCCCATGGTGTCATGACCTTTTTCCACAAGGCCACGCCTCCTTGTCAAAATAAGTAACTAATGTCGTAAACAACATGTAGGGCATGTTTTTAGTACAGACTATAGACTTTGCAATAGAATATCTATTTGTATTGAGTTCAGTGTATGCATATGGGCTGTGAGCTCCCCCTAGTGTTGGCTCCAGACAGAATACTATTAGTTACCTTTATGACTATAAGGGGGAAAAAGACCAAATGAAAACTTTCCCTATGACTCAGGAGTCTGAGATGTGATGTACAGCGCCATGCAGCAGCCCCATAGCCATGTCTGTGTGTATAATAATAATAATAATCTTTATTTATATAGCGCCATCAAATTACGTAGCGCTTTACAAATCATAGGGGACATATACAACTATATTACATTACAAAGAACAAACAGTCATATAGAACAATAGGAGTGATGGCCCTGCTCACAAGAGCTTACAGACTATGAGGATGAGAGGTGACACAAGAGCTTACAGACTATGAGGATGAGGGGGTGACACAAGAGGTTGTATAATGGTCCAGCCATTCTTTATAAGGGAACAATATAAAAATAATTTAATAAATAATTTACTAAACAACGATGTTGCTGCTTGAACCAGCCATCAGCCGCCATCTTATTTACAGGGTCCTAGGTGAAAAAGACTGCAGCCAAGCCTGGAGCTTGGTATATATCAGCTGTTTGCCAGATAACAGATAGGATGGATTAGTAAAGGGAGAGTTGACATTTCATGCGGTTAGCGAGTGTGATAAGCTTGCCTAAAGAGATGGGTTTTAAGAGCACGTTTGAAGCTTTGGAGAGTGGGTATTAGTCTGAGAGTCTGGGGAAGAGCATTCCAGAGAATTGGTGCAACTCGGGAGAAGTCCTGGATACGTGCATGGGAGGTTCGAATTAAGGTAGAGATTAATCTAATGTCACTGGCAGATCGAAGAGCACGGGAAGGGCGATAGACTGAGATGAGAGAAGATAAATAGGGAGGTGCAGCATTATTCAGAGCTTTGTGGATGAGGGTTATTATTTTAAAGTGAATACGGAAGGAGACAGGTAGCCAGTGCAGTGATTGGCACAAACTGGAGGCATCTGTGTAGCGTTTGGCCTGAAAGACGAGCCTGGCTGCTGCATTAAGAATAGATTGTAGAGGAGAGAGTTTAGAGAGTGGAAGACCAATTAGTAGGGAGTTACAGTAGTCTAGTCGAGAGTGAATAAGTGCAACAATTAGTATTTTAGAAGTTTCAAATGTCAGAAACGGCCGTATTCTGGAGATGTTTCTGAGATGCATCCGGCAAGAGCGAGCAATAGATTGAATATATGGTGAAAAAGAGAGGTCAGAGTCCAGCACAACCCCAAGACAGCGGGCCTGCTGCCTCGGTGTTATAGTGATCCCACAGACTGAGATGGAGAGGTCAGGGGTGGTTTGGTTAGTAGATGGTGGAAAGACAAGAAGTTCAGTCTTAGAAAGATTAAGTTTCAAGAAGAGAGAGGACATGATGTTAGAGACAGCAGAGAGACAGTCACTAGTGTTCTGGATTAAGGCAGGAGTGATGTTACGTGCTGAGGTATACAGCTGGGTGTCATCAGCATAAAGATGATATTGAAAACCAAATCTGCTGATGGTTTGTCCAATGGGGGCAGTATAGAGAGAGAAGAGAAGAGGACCTAGGACTGAGCCCTGAGGAACCCCGACACTGAGAGGAAGATGAGAAGAGAAAGATCCAGAAAAGGAGACACTGAAAGTGCGGTCAGAGAGATAGGAAGAAAACCAAGAGAGTGCAGAGTCCTTTAGGCCAATGGAGTGAAGCATCCTGAGGAGGAGCTGGTGGTCTACAGTATCGAACGCTGCCGATAGATCCAGGAGAATGAGGAGAGAATAGTCACCTTTGGATTTTGCAGTGAGGAGATCATTGGAGACTTTAGAAAGAGCAGTTTCAGTGGAATACATAGAGCGGAAACCAGATTGTAGGGGGTCAAGGAGGGAGTTAGCTGAGAGATAGCGGGTTAGTCGAGAATAGACCAAGCGTTCCAGGAGTTTGGAGATGAAAGGGAGGTTAGAAACTGGTCGGTAGTTAGTAGCATTGGATGGGTCCAGGGAAGGTTTCTTTAGTAAAGGGGTAACAATAGCATGCTTGAAAGAAGAGGGGACGACCCCAGAAGAGAGAGAGAGATTGAAAATTTTAGTTAGGTGAGAAGTGACTGCTGGGGAGAGAGACTGTAAAAGATGTGAGGGGATGGGGTCACTGATGCAGGTAGTGGGGCGAGCAGAGGAAAGGAGCCTAGACACTTCTTCCTCTGTGACTGGCTCAAAGGAAGAGAGTGAACAAGATAAGGTACCAGAGGGAAGGGGATTGGAGGGGTGAGTGGATTGAGCAATTATTTCCTGGCGGATACAATCAATTTTATCCTTAAAATAGGCGGCCAGATCTTCAGCCCCAAGGTCTGTGACAGGTGGCTGCACCTTTGGTGTTAGTAAGGAGTGAAGGGTATCAAAGAGCCTTTTGGGGTTGTTAGAGAGAGAGGATATGAGATTAGTAAAATAGACCTGTTTAGCGAGGCGAAGGGCAGAGTTATAAGTTTTTAGCATAAATTTGAAGTGTAGAAAGTCTGCAGATGTGCGCGATTTTCTCCACAGACGTTCAGCAGTCCTGGAGCACTGCCGAAGGAAACGAGTTTGTTCAGTGTGCCAAGGTTGCCTGCGTGCGTGTTGAAAATTTCGGATAGTGAGTGGTGCCATCTCATCTAGGGCGCTTCTGACAGTGTGATTATAGTGGTTAGTAGCCAGGTTTGGACAGGCGAAAGAGGAGATGGGGGACAGTGCAGACTGTAAGTTTTCTGTGAGTTTATGAGTATCTATTGCACGTGGGTTCCGGTATGAGTGATGGGTGGAAGGCTTCTGAGAATGAGAAGGATTATTGAAAGTAAAAGAAAGGAGGTTATGGTCTGAAAGTGGAAAGGAGGAATTGGTAAATTCAGATATTGAAGATGGTCGAGAGAAGACCAAATCGAGGATGTTTCCCTCACTATGAGTGGGGGAAACGCAGAGTTGTGAAAGACCGAGAGAAGTAGTCAGTGCTAAGAGCTGAGAGGCAGGAGGGGAAATGGGAGTGTTAACAGGGATGTTGAAGTCTCCCATGATGATGGTTGGAATGTCACAGGATAAAAAGTGAGAGATCCAAGAGGCAAAGTGGTCAAGAAACTGATAGGGTGAGCCAGGAGGACGGTATACTACTGCCACACGAAGAGGGAATGGGCGGAAAAGTCTGAGGGTGTGGACCTCAAAAGATGGGAAAGTAAGAGAAGGTACAGGAGGAATGACCTGGAAAGTGCATTGTGGAGAGAGTAGTATGCCTACCCCTCCTCCCTGCCTATTCTCAGGTCTGGAACAGTGCGAAAAGTGTAAACCGCCATAAGACAATGCTGCAACGGAGGCAGAGTCATCCTGCTGGATCCATGTTTCCGTAATGGCAAGCATGTCAAAAGACTTAGAAAGAAAGAGGTCATGAACTGATTCTAGTTTATTACACACAGAGCGGGCGTTCCATAGGGCACATTTAAAAGGGGTTACGGGTGGAGAAGGAGAAGAGGGGATACACTGAATCTTTATAAGGTTAGCAGGGTTTCTGTGTGAAGGGTTAAAATAGGCAGAAGGTGGACCTGGGTTAGGAGAGATGTCCCCTGCAGCAAGCAGAAGGAGAAAGAAAAGAGACAAAAGATGCTGCAGAGATTTATCAGAAGTTATTTCTTGCTTCACGGCAGAAGACTGTGATAAGTTAGTCTGGTTACATAACGTATAGAGTGTGTGAGTGGAAAAGAAAGGTGAGTGAAGAAGGGAGGCATTGATATGGATAGTTGGTACTGGTGGAATAGATGGACGGAAGGCAAGTAAACCGACCATGGCAAACAGGGAGAAAATGGAAAACATTTTGAGACAAACATAATTGTTCATTTTTCTCTGCCATCTTACCTGTCTCCTGCCCAACTGCAATGTCAAACTGCAGTTTCATACTTCTCAGAATATTATTATACTTAGCAGAATATTATGCTAAGCAAACAAAGAATGCAAGCAACCTGGAATGCAAGCATCCTATACTATCACTAAATTTATACCCAGAGAAGACAAGAGACCAGGCCCTCATTTAGCTCGTAAAACAATTAATCTAGGAGACTTAACACATGTGGATCAAGTTCTGAACAGAGAAAAACAAACTCATTGAGGGGCATAGATGAACATTAAATCAGGTAGGACAGAAAAGGGTCAAATGTTACAGAAAGAAACAGACACATGCAATACTAGGGCAATCAGAGATATATACCATTGCAGAGAGTGAGACTGGATTTAAAGACACAGTAGATGGGTGAAAAATGATTCAGCAATCAGAGATATATACCATTGCAGAGAGATATACCATTGTAGGGTGACTGCACACACATCGCTCTCATGGCTGCCACTTGTCATATCTGATTAATGGGAGGGACGGCTGGGAGTTCTGCATCCACATACACTGAGAGATTCCAGAAGTTTCCACGTTCTTGTACATATAAGTGTCCGTCTTTATTCTATATATGATATTTGCAGTTCTCCATCTTACCCCACACACTGTACATTTCCTCTGTGATGTGGTATGATATTTTCGGGCAGTGATATTATTATGTCCTCGCTCCGTAGCTTTGTGTTTAAGATTCACAAACTGTGTGAGGAGTTCATTAAGGAGATGAGAACAAATCCACCGCCCACATAGGTAAGTGAATGGCTCTTATGTGATGTGCGTCAGTGCGGCTTCAGCCCTGGGTGTAGATATGTGTCCTCCATGTACCTGGACGTGTCAGGATATCAGTGATGGAGACAGAGCAGACGCACATCTACTATGTGATTATTTCTATCTATCTATCTATCTATCTATCTATCTATCTATCTCCTATCTATCTATTTATCTATCTATCTATCTTTCTTTCTTTCTTTCTTTCTATCTCCTATCTATCTATCTATCTATCTCCTATCTATCTATCTCCTATCTATCTATCTCCTATCTATCTATCTATCTCCTATCTATCTATCTATCTATCTATCTATCTATCTATCTATCTATCTATCATCTATCTATCTATCTATCTATCTATCTATCTTTCTATCTATCTCATATCTATCTATCTATCTATCTCCTATCTATCCATCATCTATCTATCTATCTATCTCTATCTTCCATGATAATTTTTTTCTTGCCATTGATGATTCTGGACCACCTCTCCCTGGGTGACGCTCCCTCCATCCCTCTCCTCGGTGCTGTGACCCCTCTCAGTGTAATGCAGGTGTAGGCTTCTTATCGCAGTCTGCTTGCTAATAGCTTGATTACGTGGCAGGGCCAGACTGCCTGTGACCTCCTCTAGGCACCTGTAGCATGCAGCGCAACCTCAGGCATTCTTTATGTACTGCAATTATTCACATTTACAGCTCTTCTCGGTGCTCCTTGTAGCCAGTGTTAGTTATTATCCCTAAAAAAAAGATGCGTAATCAGAACTTTTTGTATGTTGTTAGTAGCAGCAGGACTGTGGATATATGGATTTACACTCACTGGCCACTTTATTAGGTACACCATGCTAGTAACGGGTTGGACCCCCTTTTGCCTTCAGAACTGCCTCAATTCTTCGTGGCATAGATACAACAAGGTGCTGGAAGCTCCTCAGAGATTTTGCTCCATAGTGACATGATGGCATCACACAGTTGCCGCAGATTTGTCGGCTGCACATCCATGATGCGAAACTCCCTTCCACCACATCCCAAAGATGCTCTATTGGATTGAGATCTGGTGACTGTGGAGGCCATTTGTGTCCAGTGACCTCATTGTCATGTTCAAGAAACCAGTCTGAGATGATTCCAGCTTTATGACATGGCGCATTATCCTGCTGAAAGTAGCCATCAGATGTTACAGGGTACATTGTGCTCAGAAAGGGATGGACATGGTCAGCAACAATACTCAGGTAGGCTGTGGCGTTGTACCAAGGGGCCCAAAGACACCATGACACCACCACCACCAGCCTGAGCCGCTGATACAAGGCAGGATGGATCCATGACACCACCACCACCAGCCTGAGCCGCTGATACAAGGCAGGATGGATCCATGCTTTCATGTTGTTGACGCCAAATTCTGACCCTACCATCCGAATGTCGCAGCAGAAATCGAGACTCATCAGACCAGGCAACGTTTTTCCAATCTTCTACTGTCCAATTTCGATGAGCTTGTGCAAATTGTAGCCTCAGTTTCCTGTTCTTAGCTGAAAGGAGTGGCACCCGGTGTGGTCTTCTGCTGCTGTAGCCCATCTGCCTCAAAGTTGGACGTACTGTGCGTTCAGAGATGCTCTTCTGCCTACCTTGGTTGTAATGGGTGGCAATTTGAGTCACTGTTGCCTTTCTATCAGCTCAAACCAGTCTGCCCATTCTCCTCTGACATCTGGCATCAACAAGGCATTTCCGCCCACAGAACTGCCGCTCACTGGATGTTTTTTCTTTTTCGGACCATTCTCTGTAAACCCTAGAGATGGTTGTGCGTGAAAATCCCAGTAGATCAGCAGTTTCCGAAATACTCAGACCAGCCCTTCTGGCACCAACAACCATGCCACGTTCAAAGGCCACAAATCACCTTTCTTCCCCATACTGATGCTCGGTTTGAACTGCAGGAGATTGTCTTGGCCATGTCTACATGCCTAAATGCACTGAGTTGCCGCCATGTGATTGGCTGATTAGAAATTTAAGTGTTAACGAGCAGTTGGACAGGTGTACCTAATAAAGTGGCCGGTGAGTGTATATTCCTGGATTGTACTGTAGGGTATGTCCTCACACTGCTGTTCTCTGTGTTCTTTGCAGCCAGTGTTAGTTATTATCCCTGGAGAGATGTGTAATCAGACCTTTATGTATTTTGCTAGTAACAGTAGGACTGTGATATGTGGATTAATATTCCAGGATTGTAAAGTGGGGTATGTCCTCACCCTGCTGTTCCGTCACTCATTAGCCCCTCTCGCTGTAAGTGAAAACAATAAAATACAACCATCATCATGGTAAATATTTTTTAGGCTTTGGAACAGTACAATACAGAGAGCACAGAGCACAGCAGTGTGAGGACACGCCCCAAAAGCTAGAATCCTGGAATATGAAATCCATATTTCACAGTCCTGCTGCTACTAACATACTACATAAACCAAGGTATGAGTACACATCTCTCCAGGGACGATACATTACACTGACTGCAGTCTGCATGGTCACACCTGCTGACAGGTTCCTTTAAGTACCCCCTTATGTTTTCAGTGACTGCTTTGAGATGACGTCTTTGTCTTTCTTCCCGCGCACTTGCTATCACACTTTTCGGTGGATGTGTGAAGATGTCCTCATATGTTTGGGAGACTGTGATATGTTCTGCCTGCGGCCATGCTCGTACTTGTCAGAGCAATGACTCCCACTCTCTGTACGAGTGAGTCAGAGGTACCCCGTGTCCCCCCCTCAGGGGGGCAGGTGACAGGGCAACCAGGATTCACCACCTTGGATCCCCCCTGCCCCACACTGCTCATGGAGGGACACTGTTATTGCAGAGCTGCGGCCTTGTACACTGTCACGAGTCCTGAGCAGTCAATGTGACTCTGATAATTGATAGCTAGTTGGCCTCAGCCTCTGCCCCGGATCATTGGCAGATCTCCTTCCAGGAATCATTGTAGGGAGTTATGGGTTTGTTCCAGGAGATGCTGAGACAGCGGTTGCCTAAATGACTGGACACTTCGGAGGATCTTCTTAAAGGGGTATCCCCATGGCTGCACATGTGGCCGCTGCTCTATACAGAGTTTATGAGGCTGATGAAGATAGCTGAACGCCGCACCCTGCTGCTGAATAAAATGGAGGCATCCCCACTCCCCAGCAGTGAGACCCCCACCATAATTAAAGTATTACAAACTCTGCGCAATGGGGATACATTGTATCCCCTTGTATCCCACTTGGAAAACTCCCCTTAAAGTGCATAACATTGTAATTTTTTGGTCCTCTAAATATTGCACCAGTTTCCAAATAACTTTAATTCTACTCCAGGGAGTTTAAGCGCTGCGGTCAGGTGCCCTTTAAGGACACACTGTTAAAGGGGCGCCCACCACATGCATCCATTGAATGTAGTGCACACTGTTCCCCTCTTCTGGCACACACAACATCTGGTAGATCAGGAGCTGTCTGTTGCGGCGCACACACAGGTTCAGAAACGATACGTCATATTGAAGATATCATTTATTGATAATCTCGGATCACAACGCGTTTCGGAGTAGCGAAGACTCCTTTTTCAAGTGGTGTGAGACTAAAGCGTGGATAGTAAAGATTCTGTCACAGCTTTTGACATTGGGCTGCTAATTCGGGACATAAAACTCATATATTAGGATTAGAGAGATACGGCTGCTCTCTTCCAAAAATAGCGCCCCCTTGTCTCCAGGTGGTGGTGGTACTGCAGCAGATATAAGATGGTGTAGTAGGTACAGTCTCTTCCTCGCTCGCTCTCTTCCCCCGCACGACTTCTGCTCCGCTCGTATCTGGGCAACTGCAGTAAATGCTGCTGATTTTATGTGACAAGCAGCGAAGTAAAAAAAGCTGCAGCTACAAAACGGCGACTAACCCCCCCCCCTCCCATCTCAGGAATCTCGAGAACTCGCCATGTGCCCACAGCCCCCTCACCGTGACCTCTAATTGATACAGTGTCACACTGCAAGGAAAATCTACCCTAGAATAATAGTGTAGCAAACCCTCAGCTGTGCCTTTTTCCAAACACCAACAAGCAGAGATTGGTGTTAATATTTTAAAGGAAATCTTCCATCAGGATACACCAGGGACATTACCCATAGATCCAGGCACCATGGCGGTGTTAATCTTCTTATATTTCTTATCCATAGTCGCATTCCTTCTAAAATCAACTATTCTAATTATGCCAATGAGTCAGAAGGACTCTGGGGCTGTTACCAGAGCCCCTCGGTGCTGTAGCTTCACAGGCTATTACACTGTGCAGGAGAACTTCCCCCTCCCACTGTGTAAGGTTACAGAGACAGATGGAAGGGAAACGTGCTGAGGAAGCAGATGGGAGGGAACACAGTGTAACAGCCTGTGAAGTTACAGCATGGAGGGGCCTCTGGTAACACCAACCCAGAGCATTTGGCTCATTTGCTTCATTTTTAAAGTTGATTTTTGGAAGCAAGGAGGCCATAAATAACAAATATAAGACGTTTTTCACAGTTACAGTGTCTGAATCTATGAACAACCCACTTTAAACCTACTTTATTTTATAGGATTGTATGACCCCTTTAACGCTAGGTTATATGGCATGAGCCCATAGCAATACATGGAGAAAATGGTTGTGTACAGAAGGGCTAAGGCAGATGGTCCGGTGCTTTTAGGATATTAGGATTTGGGCAGGGGAAGGGATTTAAATCAGGAGTCTTCAAATAATGGGAAAGGCTTGTGGTTTTGGTAATTTGTGGGAGTTGGGATATCCAGAGTCCAAGGGCCGTTTCCAATATCACTTTAGTGGTATGATCACATCAAGCTTTCGGGGTACGTTCACACTGCAAATTTTTGCACAGATTTTTTTTGACTGAAGAATCTGAGCCAAAATCCACCTCCTGTTAATTTTAATGGAAGGGCGTCTGTTCCATTTTCTCCAAACTGAGAATTTTATGTTATTTTCATAATGTAATTTCAAGGAGCCTAACCACCATACTGCTGCTACCCTTAAAGGGATCACTTATAGTATACATAGCGTGATTTTCACCTTTAATTATGAAAAACCTGAGCAATGTTGGTAAGTCTAGAGTTAAAATGCGCTCAACTCGTATAAAATCCTGAAAAATGCCAGCCCCAGCCTTGGCCGGAGCAGTGCGATTAATGAGGCTTTTGTTTAGCGAGGTGCCTTGCCAGACATTCATTAATTTATGCACACACAATTACGAGACTGATGAAGATCTCTGAGTGCGGCGGTATACAGACTAAACAATGCGTAGACGCAGGCCGGGGACACCATGGTGGACATTGTGCCTCTGGCAGCCAATGAGTTTGCTGCTTTCATTCTCAGAAGGGCCTCTGAGGAATGAGAGCTGGAATCTGATTGGTTGCTATGGAAAACAGCTCCATTTTTCACTTGTTTTGTTAAATCTTCCACATTTTTTTCAGTTCAGTCACCAGATTATATAAGTTTCTTAAAATTTTACCTCAGAATGGCGGTATTTGTGGCACCGCATTGTATAAGATTCACATCTTTATCTTGTAATGAAGGCCCTGGTGACAAGGCCTGAGCTATAGTCATACCACAGGGATGATATGTGGTACATTGCTCTCACCCCGGAATATTGGCTTGTTTTCCCCAATAAGAGTGCCCCAAAATAAGCCAACTATTCTGGTGCCACTATATTAGTGCCACGGTCCCCCCATGTGTCTGCCTGGTATACTGCCCACTATATAATTAGTGTCAGCTGCAGTGACCCCTATATGACTACCACATACACCCCATATTGGTTTCTGTGGGTTTTATATTACTGTCAGCTGTAGTGCCCCTTATATCTGTATCAGTCTTACCTCACCTTATTTTAGTGCCAACCATGAGGCTTTATATATTGTTGGCAGCCGCAGTGCCCTGTATATAGATGCCAGTTGCAATGCCCCTTATATAACTAGTAAATACAATACAGTGTCTGCAACATCCCCCACCGGGGCCTAGCCCTTGAGGTGCGGCCTGGAGACAGCCGGGGCCCGCGGTACCGGAGTGGCTGGCGGTTGCGGCCTAAGCACGCTATTGTCACGGTGCTTGGTACGGGGGAACCGGAGGGCTGTCCTACAGCCTGGCAGGTCTCCAGCAGGGTGGTGTTGGCAAGAAATGATGAGGGAGAGGCTGCTATAGCGGATCTCCCTGGGGCAACCCCTTAATGTCCCGAGTGTGAGTCTCTGTGTGATGGACAGGGTGCCGGTGATGAAGGCAGCCGTATTAGCAGGGACCAGACGGAGACAGAAGTTGAAGAAAACAACTTACAGTTCTTTATTTGAACCGGCAGGAACCGCAGCAAACGTGCCTTTAACAGGTAGATGGAGTGCTGAGATGTGAGTTGGAGGGAGCCTCAGGAGATAGTTCACCAGCCTGGATGTAGAGCACAGGCTGGGAGGCAGCTGTGTCCTGGTAGGAAGCTTCAGCTTGTCCTGTAGGGCTTCAGGTATCACCTTTAAAGGTAAGATAATACCCCTTTCCTCACTACACTAACTCTAGTCTGATGCTCCACTCTTCAGAGGCAGGGGCTAGGCTCTTCCTGCTCTGGTATGGGCTAGACTCAGAGATCACTCACTCACTCACTCACTGATTCACCTAGGATTCCACACTAGAATAATCATCCAGAACATTCCTGGCCAGGGGGTTTTATTACCTCCCTTTGGTCAGGTGGTGGCTGCTCCTCCAATCACATCTCAGCTTACAGAGCACAGGATGTAACACATATCATTGGACAACAGCATCTTGCATCATACAAAATACTTAACTCCTGCCTTGCCAGGCAGGATTCACCACTGCAATACCCCTATGTCCTATAAGGACCATGTAGTGTAATGGGATTACATGCAGGTGGGACGTATTCGCAAACCCTCCCTCGCCATTGCATCGGCGAGGGTGTTGCATACCCCGGGGGCAATTGAAAGAGCCGCCCTCGGCTCGACTACAGATGGTTTGGGGCACAGAGGGGGCTAAGGGCACTTCTAGGAAGTGCAGGCTATGTGAGGTGTAGGGACAAACCGCCCATGGTCCTGGAGACAGGCACCTGGGTTGGTGTCGGACTAAGACAAAAATATGTAGCTGTATGACAGTTGGTCGCTGACGCCATTAAACCGAACTGTACAGTAGGAAAGGTGTTGTGTCATGTCCTGTAATCCACTCCTTGCACCAAGGCCTGTATATTTGTTTTATCAACGCTTCTTCCCTGGCGGCAATTATATAAGGTGTCTATCTGCATTGCGTTAGCATATGCGACACAAGTACCTCCTGACTGGCATCCTTACCCATGTATGAGTGGCATCCAGGTGCTAACTCTGTAACACTCCCGGTCCCCGTAGGACCCGCAGTTTATGGACTACCCCCATGTGCAAACCTCAGTTTGAGGGATCAGGTAGCGGTCAGTGTTTTACACAAATAGACGGTCCGACACAGCCACACTACAACCTGAAAAGCCTATGAAAGGGTTAATGCAGACTACTGGCATATCTTCTGACAGTGTGCAAACAGGTTAAGATCACATTGGCTTAGGAGCCCAATGGGTACACATCTTGAACGTTACAAACGTTACAGAAGTAGATAGGCTACTCAGGGTAGCACGGTAGCAAATGTCTCTTTTCCTGCAAAGAAAAGGCATAAAAAGGTGCAAGCATAATGTCCGTACCTACAAGGAAAGGCATTAAGTGCAAAATAATAGTCAATAGACATAGCAACTTTTCCCTGGAGTATCTGGCAAAAGTCTCTCAGAAGGTCTCTAGTAACAAAGTCCATCTTCTGGGTACAGCCCTTGATGTGGGGAAAAGTGCACTGAGAAGCAAAGGGTCTCCTCTATTTGGAGAGAGACAGAGTCCTTTGAAGAAATCTCTGCGGTGGCAGAGGAAGGGTGCTATCCTAGCACATGACAGTGTATAATCTCTTGACTGAGATAAATAAGGGTAAGAGTCTCAGGAAAGTCTCTGGCTCTTTGGGGTAAGGACAGAAATAAATACACAATATGTACATAGTGCAGTACCTGAAGTGGGCTACAGCCCTTCAGGGGTTAATCTTGCTGCTCAAGAGCAATGGCTGCAGGCATGGAAGCAGGAACTGCAGCATGGACATCATCAGCCTGGGTGAAGAAAGCAGTGTTGAAATCCGTCACCTGAAGACATCTGGTGGTAGACACTGGAACTGCTGACATGGAACACCCAGAAGCTGGAGCTGGAACAGCAGGGAGGTCACCTACAGCGGCAGGCATCTCAGCAAAGGAAGGAGACAGGCACTTCTCTGGCTGACCTTCTGTAGCTGGGGGCGCTGTGGAGCGCATGATGATGACCGCAGGAGCTGTAACTTCTCCATTGCTGACAGCTGAAGGATTGTTGTTCCTGGACTGACCTGTAGCTCTTGGGGGCGCTGTTGCGCTGGCGGTGGTAACCTCTGTAGCTGGCAGGGCGTTCTCACCGGACAGCCTGGGCCTCTTAGCAGGTGGTCCTGGATACTCCGCAGGACGATCAGCAGCATTAGATAAGGGGTCAGGCCCCTTTAAGAGAGTCCCTTTTGTAGCCGGGCCTCCTATGGGGAGATGTTGACCCTCTGCAGGGAGGCCGGACTGTACCCCAGCCGGGGTTAAGGGAGATATAGTCACAGTCACTGTGATATAGGCCCTGGGGGCCATGGTACTCACATCCGCGGTGGTCCTCAGGAGGTCCGTCATCGGAGGAGGCAGCCGCTGTGGAGAATCCGCCATTGAAGACTGCGTACGGGAGACAGCAGTAAGCGGTGCAGCAGAGGAAGGGGCCCGAGGCTCATGGGTAAGCCATGCAACACTTGGTTCTTCATCTCGAAGGCTGTGCGGCATGTCGGCAGGACAGCACGTGGAGAAATCCAAGATGGCCGATTAACCTCTCTGATGCTGGATGGCGGCTGCTCTGACTCTGAGGTACCTCGTGGGCTCTCACTGGCGTTGCAGCGCGGGAGAGTTTCGCGCCAGAGGGCGGAGCTTGAGTCTTTCCCGCCAGGAGTTGTGGCGGGCTGAATTTTCTGCTGCGCCACAGCGCGCTGAGGCAGGATTCGCGCCATACGCGCAGGGGGCGGAGCTTAGCGATGTCTCTGGGTTTCCCGCCAGTGAAAGTTTTGGCGGGCTGGAATTACTTGCTGCGCCACAGTTTCGTGAGGTAAAATCTTCAGGCGCGGCAGCGCCGGATGTAGCAGAGCTGGTACAGTTCTTGCAAGGATTAACCTCTTGAGTGCTGGAGCGGCGCTTGACAGCACGTGGCAGCAGTATAACACAGTTCAATCCAGAAACACACAATTACTTGGGCCTAAACCCGGATGGCAGCAGGGTTAGGCAGCACAGTTTTTTTTTATAAAGGAAAGTCTTTAATGCCGTAATAAGGCACAGAAGTATCAATCCTGTTCGTGACGCCACTTGCAACATCCCCCACCGGGGCCTAGCCCTTGAGGTGCGGCCTGGAGACAGCCGGGGCCTGCGGTACCGGAGTGGCTGGCGGTTGCGGCCTAAGCACGCTATTGTCACGGTGCTTGGTACGGGGGAACCGGAGGGCTGTCCTACAGCCTGGCAGGTCTCCAGCAGGGTGGTGTTGGCAAGAAATGATGAGGGAGAGGCTGCTATAGCGGATCTCCCTGGGGCAACCCCTTAATGTCCCGAGTGTGAGTCTCTGTGTGATGGACAGGGTGGCGGTGATGAAGGCAGCCGTATTAGCAGGGACCAGACGGAGACAGAAGTTGAAGAAAACAACTTACAGTTCTTTATTTGAACCGGCAGGAACCGCAGCAAACGTGCCTTTAACAGGTAGATGGAGTGCTGAGATGTGAGTTGGAGGGAGCCTCAGGAGATAGTTCACCAGCCTGGATGTAGAGCACAGGCTGGGAGGCAGCTGTGTCCGGGTAGGAAGCTTCAGCTTGTCCTGTAGGGCTTCAGGTATCACCTTTAAAGGTAAGATAATACCCCTTTCCTCACTACACTAACTCTAGTCTGATGCTCCACTCTTCAGAGGCAGGGGCTAGGCTCTTCCTGCTCTGGTATGGGCTAGACTCAGAGATCACTCACTCACTCACTCACTGATTCACCTAGGATTCCACACTAGAATAATCATCCAGAACATTCCTGGCCAGGGGGTTTTATTACCTCCCTTTGGTCAGGTGGTGGCTGCTCCTCCAATCACATCTCAGCTTACAGAGCACAGGATGTAACACATATCATTGGACAACAGCATCTTGCATCATACAAAATACTTAACTCCTGCCTTGCCAGGCAGGATTCACCACTGCAATACCCCTATGTCCTATAAGGACCATGTAGTGTAATGGGATTACATGCAGGTGGGACGTATTCGCAAACCCTCCCTCGCCATTGCATCGGCGAGGGTGTTGCATGTCCAACAAGCCAACCCCACTACACCCTATATAAATGCCAGTCAAAATGGTTTTCACATTAGTGCCGGGCATCCCTATATAAATCTTCCTGGAAGAGTGGTAAACATATTAGTGCCAAATCCAGTGACCCCCTATATAATTGCAGTCATAGTTCATGTATGTGCCCGTTACTAATGGCAGCTGGTGTGCTCCCTAGATTTGTAACAACCACATTTCACCTTATATTAGAGCCAACCATAATTTACCCCATATTATTATCTGCAGTACCTCTCTATCTATCTTCCACCTGTGATGCCCACTATATACCTGCCAACACAGTGCCCACTGTATGTATGGCATCATCAGTGACAGCCACAGTGTATCCTATATGCGGCTCACATAAGAGATGAATGCGGTTGTGAGAAGTATTCGGTCTGTTCTTTTAACCTTGGGAAGAGCGCTTCTATTCACTGACATCCAGCAGAGATCTGTAGTAGAGTGAAAACTCAGGTGACACCGGTCTCATGATAAGTAGATCACTGCTAGGCTGTGCACCCAATTTATGATTAGTCCTGCACCAGGGCAAGGAGCTAACAAGACTGGCATGAAAAACCTGTATATGCTACAATTGCTGTTTCTTCATGGTTCTTTGGGTGGTCACCCAGCTTTCCCAGGTACCAGAATGTCATCTGTATTCTGCGCGCGTTGTGCGTGGCCATGGATCTACCGTCATTCTTCCATCAGGGAATAGACCTTTGGTCCAAGCAATGTCCAGAGTGTAAATCATTGCCCACAATCAATAGCTGTATACATAGCAGGGAGAAAGTATGTGCCCCCCAAGACGCTGCTTGGAGAGGCTCCACATCTGCAGACGCTGCATCTTTATATATACCTGTATCTGCATATACAGTCCTTCTCACACAATGGTGCCAATTATCTAAGGAGAATCGGCAGAATTTTGAACGCAGCATTGGGTGTGACTAGAGTACAAGACCTGCATCAAGCTCGTATGCATGACGTGACCATTCCACAATGCACTACTGTTTGGAACAGTGCTGCTCTGGATGTGATTAGAGGATAAGATAAGATGTAGGTAAACTAAACCAACAGAATACAGCTCTGGAGGTGGCTAGAGTATAAGTAAGTCCTAAGGTACCTAAACTCCTATAATGCTTTGCTCTTTTGTAATAATAAACCGAGATGCTGCGGCTATGGATGGGACTAGAGCAGTGATGGCAAACCTTTTAGAGGCCGAGTGCCCAAACTACAACAAAGACCCGCTTATTTATCGCAAAGTGCCAACACAGAAATGTAATTTGTGATTTATACTCCCTTCTCTGTTACAGTTTTCATTGATACCAGCACCCGAGGCACCAATAAAGCAGAAAATAGTCCCAGAGCTTTAAAATGGCTCTGTGCACAGCAAGTCCTGGGCTGTCTGGGACTGCAGGAAGATACCTGGAGTCATCTCTGGTGATGGCCTGAGTGCCCACAGAAAGGGCTCAGAGTGCCACCTCTGGCACCAGTGCCATAGGTTAGCCATCACTGGACTAGAGGGTTACATGGGGTAACTAAATTCCTACAATGATTAGTTGCTTGGTAAAAGGAAACCGACATGTTACAGCTTTGAATGTGACTACAGTATAAGACATGAGCTGCAGTTCTGTATATGAATATTCATTTAGTAATCTCACACAATGTACTGCTCTTAATAGAAAGTGCAGTCTCCCCGCAGCTCTGGATGTGACTAGAGTATAAGACAGAACATGACTGAGCTCACACAGTTCACAGTTCTGAATGCAGCTCTGGAAGTCACTAGAGTATACTCACAAAGTGATTACGCTACATAGTACCGTTCTTATGAGACCAGCAGCATTCTAAATGCAGCTCTGTATGTGACTAGAGTGTAGGACACAAAGTGATAAAGCACTGTCCAGGAATCTGGTAGAATTCTAAATGCAGCTCTGTATGTAACTAGAGTATAGACAGGCTACGCTGTCAGGGCGCTGGATATTATGAAGTTCTTTGGCTTTCCTTCTCATAATTTCCAATTTTTACTTATGATGTTTGGTGGAAGCATAAATTGTAAGCTCTGTGGGCTGGGGGCATGCGGCATAAATGAGGAGAGGCGGCAGAGCTTGTAGAGAGTGATGTTGTGTGACGGGGTCACTGAGCGATTGTCCAGTAATTACGGGACGGCCATGATGAAGGAGCTGCTTAATCTTGCTTGTCTTGGGGGCATCTAATCCGTGAAGCACAGGCGGCAGCTGCCATGGATGGTCCCCGCTTATCACTCCCCTCCTGACGCTCTGGGGTAATTTGTGGGGCACTGCGCAATGCAGTGAGAATGTCTCGGGGGCGCCATCAGTAACCCCGCACATAATTACATTACTGCGGGTGAATACTGCTGCTGTCACATAGATTTCTCAATTTATGGAATCATTAGAAAGGTCCCACAGACTGCAGATTGCAAAGTATTGGCTGCTGCTAAGCACCGCAGCATCATTCTGCACTGTCACCCAGCTTTTCTAGACCCCTGAACGGCAAATCTGTCTAGATTCCTACAGTGATACATAGCTTTCTTATGTATATTCTTTCATGCATTTCTGAAAAGTTTGTTAAAAACTAATACATTAATTGTATTGGGATTGTGACACAGCTTTCTCAGACTCCTGAATGGTAAATAAAACTTTTGCTGTGATAAATACCTACATAAAGTATTAACTTCTTATTTCTAGGAAAGCTGGGTGACAATTTGTATTGTCATCATTATCATCACATGCCAGCCTCAGAGCAGAGGGTGGCTGACGGCTCCCTGCTTCACCATTACATTTCAGAGTTTAGATCTGAGAGAAATCTCCGGATGCCTGGGACAGGCCCAAAAGTTCAGGGATGTCCCACTGAATTCTGGAAGGGTGGAAATTAGCGACCCACTTGGAATTCATAGAAATAAGTACCCCTTCCCTCTGTGCCCCCTCCCATTCCCCTTTCTGTAGTTCCTTAGGTTTCCTTCTTTAGCCCCACCCATTTCCTGTTTCTTTAGTTCCCTTCACTCGGTAGCCCTTCCATTTCCTTTTTTTGTAGCTCCTCCTCTTCCTCTGTGTATCTCCTCCCTCTATAGCCACTTCCAACCATTTTTTTCTGACGCTCCTCCCCTTTTTACTATATCTCCTCCACCTCTGTAGTCACTCGTTTCCTCTTTTTGTGTAATTATTCCTTGTCCTCTCTGTATCTCCTCCCCTTTCCCTCTGTAACCCCCCGCATAACCAGGATCTATAGTTCCTTCCCTTCTATAGGTACTCTCTTTTTCCTATAAGTTCTTTCCATTCCTCTCTGTAGCTCTCGCCTTCCCTTCTGTAACCACTCCCTTTTCCGACGATTTCTGTATTTCCTCCCCCTTTGTAGCCACTACGATTTCCCTTACTCCTCTCCTTCCTATCTGTAGCCACTCCCATTCTCCTTTTTATGTAACTCCTTCCCTTCTTGTTTGAATCTCTTTTCCTTCCCCTCTAAAACCACTCCCATTCCCTTTTTTATGTACCTCCTCCAACTCTGTAGCCACTCCCATTTCCTAGTTTTCTATAAATCCTTCCCTTGATCTATATCACATTCTATTCCATTGTGTAACCACTCCCATTCTTCTTTTTTTTATAACTCCTCATCTTCCTTTCTGTATTTCCTTCCCTTCCCCTCTGTAACCACTCCCATTTTTGTACCTCCTCCCCTCTTTAGCCACTCCTATTTCTCAGTTTTTTCCTTATAACTCCTCCTCTTCCTCTCCGTATTTCCTTCCCTTCCCCTCTGTGCCCCCTCCCATTCCCCTTTCTGTAGTTCCTTAGGTTTCCTTCTTTAGCCCCACCCATTTCCTGTTTCTTTAGTTCCCTTCACTCGGTAGCCCTTCCATTTCCTTTTTTTGTAGCTCCTCCTCTTCCTCTGTGTATCTCCTCCCTCTATAGCCACTTCCAACCATTTTTTTCTGACGCTCCTCCCCTTTTTACTATATCTCCTCCACCTCTGTAGTCACTCGTTTCCTCTTTTTGTGTAATTATTCCTTGTCCTCTCTGTATCTCCTCCCCTTTCCCTCTGTAACCCCCCGCATAACCAGGATCTATAGTTCCTTCCCTTCTATAGGTACTCTCTTTTTCCTATAAGTTCTTTCCATTCCTCTCTGTAGCTCTCGCCTTCCCTTCTGTAACCACTCCCTTTTCCGACGATTTCTGTATTTCCTCCCCCTTTGTAGCCACTACGATTTCCCTTACTCCTCTCCTTCCTATCTGTAGCCACTCCCATTCTCCTTTTTATGTAACTCCTTCCCTTCTTGTTTGAATCTCTTTTCCTTCCCCTCTAAAACCACTCCCATTCCCTTTTTTATGTACCTCCTCCAACTCTGTAGCCACTCCCATTTCCTAGTTTTCTATAAATCCTTCCCTTGATCTATATCACATTCTATTCCATTGTGTAACCACTCCCATTCTTCTTTTTTTTATAACTCCTTCCTTTCTGTATTTCCTTCCCTTCCCCTCTGTAACCACTCCCATTTTTGTACCTCCTCCCCTCTTTAGCCACTCCTATTTCTCAGTTTTTTCCTTATAACTCCTCCTCTTCCTCTCCGTATTTCCTTCCCTTCCCCTCTGTAACCACTCCCATTTCTCATTTTTGTACCTCCTCCCTTCTTTAGCCACTCCCATTTCTCTGGGTTTTTTCCTATAACTCCTCCTCTTCCTCTCTGTATTTCCTTCCCTTCCCCTCTGTAACCACTCCCATTTCTAATTTTTGTACCTCCTCCCCTCTTCAGCCACTCCCATTTCCCGGGTTTTTTTCCCTATAACTCCTCCTCTTCCTCTCTGTATTTCCCATTCCACATACCTTCTCCCCTTCATCTTTGTAGCCCCTCCTATATGTCCATTTCTATCCAGTGCCCTGATCTATAGAATCCTCCTACAAACCTGCGGCATTGAGCCTCGTATCCCCAGTAACCTTGTATCCGCGGGGCCTCGTTATATTAATTACAAATCCGTCTGCTCCATGGACGTTATCTACTAATATCAGGCACATGGAAGGAGCCCAGGTGTTCAGCAGCTTTGTTACACGGGCTACACCGCGCCGTAACCTTGCGTTCGCGCCAGCACGGCGACAGATGTAGAGCGCACGTGTCCGCTACAATTATTGCAGTTCATTTGTGTTCACGGCCCCCACTGCGCAGATTTTCAGCATTAAACGGATCTCAGAGCGACATTATAGTATACAAAAAATATAGCGCTTTATTAAAAGGCTTATTGGAGCGGAGAGATTATGAATGTGGCAGCGGGATGAGACGCGGGCCAACAGCGGCGTGCTCTGTCTCTGAGCCCTGACTTGTACTCGCTGTGGGAAGATTTGTCGGGTTTGGCAGACAATTTGCTGATTGTGTGACCCATTATATGTCGTTGGCTGTGGAATCTATTATTTAAAGCAGTAGGACTGTAAAATATGGATTTATATTCCGGGATTGTTTAATATCTAATTGCACTGGAGTAGTGTCCTCACCCTGCTGTGCTCTGTGCTCTCTGCAGGCTGCATTATGTATTGTCCCTAGAGAGATGTGTATTCAGACCTTTGTGTATTTTTATTAGCAGCAGGATTGTGAAATATTCATCTATCTTCCAGGATTGTAGCTGCACCAAGTGCACTAGGGCGTATCCTCACACTGCTGTGCTGTTAGCTTTCTGCATTGAGCTGCTTTATAATCCCTTCTCATGCAGTGCAATTTATGCTCTGCTGCCAGTGTTAGGTATTGTCCCTTGAGAGATGTGTATGTATGTTTGTTGTTCATAGCAGCAGGTCTGTGATAAATTGATGTATTTTCCAGGATTGTAGCTTCTCCAAGTGTAATAGGTACATGTCCTCACACTGCTGTGCTCTGTGCTCTCTGTAGCTATTGTTATGTTTAGTCCCTGGAGAGATGTGTAATTATACCTCTGTGTATCTTGTTAGTAGCAGCAGGACTGTGAAATATGGATTTATGTTCCAGGATTGTAGCTCTGGTGGCTTGTTCCAGGAGAGATTTCTAATCAGATCTTTGCTTATGTTGTTAGTAGCAGCAGGACTGTGATACATAGGGACAAAGGGGCGTATTCTCTGCTGTTCTCACATTTCTCTGTACAGAACTGCTGTATAGCTTCTATTCTGAAAGGATGTTTGAGTATTTAGTATGAAGCCTTCTCCAGCTTTAACTTTGAGTAGAGGGAAGCAGATGTGGAACAGTTTAATGCATAGAGACGGGAGCACAGCAGTGTGAGGACAGGCCCCCCAATGCACAATCCTGGAATATAAATACATATTTCACAGTCCTGCTGCTACTAACAGCATGCACTATGGGAAGACATGCACACCTTGGCTCAGCAGAGCATGCATGTGTGTAGGGGAGTTGTAGTGGTTCACCATGTATCGCTGAAGGGTCAAACATTTACAGTCTCTCGGTTATTTTTTAACAACATGTTACAAAACCAACTTTAGAAATCCCGTGCACATTTCTACTTATTAATGGGGTAGAAAGACTAAGTCTCCTCTTCAAAGGAGCGAGAGATGAGTGCAGACGGTATCATACCGCAGATTATCAAATCCCGCATTCTGTTTGATGTCAGACAAATCCTCGGGGGGTTGTAAGATTTGTTTATTACGTGAACCCTCACATTCAGCCGAGTCCTGATCTACTGATGCGTTTGTGGCCGTGTGGAGGGGGGGAGGGGGTGGCTGGAGTGCACGGAGTACACATGGAGATGATGGTGTTAGTGCATGTATAGACCCTATTCTCAGTACTATAGGGGTCATAGGTCACATCATCTAAAGGGGGCATTAAATAATGGGGGGCAGGTATATACACCGCATTCATTCCATGAATTCTCTGGAGAAAGGTTTGCAGCACTTATAGATGATAAATCTTATTTATACACCTTATATTTCTTGAATGGAAATGACCTTTTAATTTTTGCCAAGAATGAAAGACTCCAGAGATTCCTTCTTTTTCTGCCTGTCCTCCCACTCATAGAGAAAGCCTGTGAGTCCTGCTTCATCCACCCACTCATAGAGAAAGCCTGTGAGTCCTGCTTCCTCCTCCCACTCATAGAGAAAGCCTGTGATTCCTGCTTCCTCCTCCCACTCATAGAGAAAGCCTGTGAGTCCTGCTTCCCCCTCCCACTCATAGAGAAAGCCCATGAGTCCTGCTTTCTCCTCCCACTCATAGAGAAAGCGTGTGAGTCCTACTTCCTCCTCCCACTCATAGAGAAAGCCAGTGAGTCCTACTTTCTCCTCCTACTCATAGAGAAAGCCTGTGAGTCCTGCTTCCTCCTCCCACTCATAGAGAAAGCCTGTGAGTCCTGCTTCCTCCTCCCACTCATAGAGAAAGCCTGTGAGTCCTGCTCCCCCTCCACTACTCATAGAGAAAGCCTGTGAGTCCTAATTCCTCTTCCCACTCATAGAGAAAGCCTGTGAGTCCTGCTTCCTCCTCCCACTCATAGAGAAAGCCTGTGAGTCCTGCTTTCTCCTCCCACTCATAGAGAAAGCCTGTGAGTCCTACTTCCTCCTCCCACTCATAGAGAAAGCCTGTGAGTCCTACTTTCTCCTCCTACTCATAGAGAAAACGTGTGAGTCCTGCTTCCCCCTCCCACTCATAGAGAAAGCCTATGAGTCCTGCTTCCTCCTCCCACTCATAGAGAAAGCCTGTGAGTCCTGCTTCCTCCTCCCACTCATAGAGAAAGCCTGTGAGTCCTGCTTCCTCCCACTCATAGAGTAGGCTTATGAGTCCCACTTCCTACTCCCACTTACAGATTAAGCCTGTGAGTCCTACTCCCTCCTCTCACTTATAGAGAAAGCCTGTGAGTCCTGCTTCCTCCTCCCACTCATAGAGAAGGCCTGTGAGTCCTGCTTCCTCCTCCCACTCATAGAGAAAGCCTGTGAGTCCTGCTTCCTCCCACTCATAGAGTAAGCCTGTGAGTCCTGCTTCCTCCCACTCATAGAGAAAGCCTGTGAGTCCTGCTTCTTCCCACTCATAGAGTAGGCTTATGAGTCCCACTTCCTACTCCCACTTACAGATTAAGCCTGTGAGTCCTACTCCCTCCTCTCACTCATAGAGAAAGCCTGTGAGTCCTGCTTCCTCCACCCCCTTTTTGAGAATTCCCACATATTACCACAGTCCCGGTGCCTGGATCTATGAATAAGTGTCCCTGATTTATCATGATGGATTATGATGGTAGATTTCCTTTTAGCTAGAGGGTCCCTTTAAGTCGGGTGAGTGATCTATGAAGGGGTGACCCTGGCAGATGTGGAGTGACAGCTTGCACGGTGTCGCTGGCGGTCATACAATTTAATAGTAGCCTCCAGTGTCTTCTGGGCAGCGATCGCTATTCTTGTCACGTAGGGAATTATTTTAGTATCATTTATCACGAGAGGCGACGTAAAGCGTCTGACCTACATCATATGGATTGCGATGCGAGGTTATATCGCCCGCAGTCAGGTTACACTGTCTGAAATGACATTATACCGCCCAGGGAGGGGGTCTAGATATAATACCAAAATTTGGAAAAATGAGGTCATGGTTTTCCTCCGGAGTCTTGTTATAGTCGTCCCTGAGTGATCTTCATCTCTTCTACGGGTCACAGAGGATGGCCCCCGTTGCACATATATATATAACCTATATAAGATCAGTACTGGGGGTGGGGGCTTGACACTATACAGGTCAATAATGTGTAAATATAAATAATACTGCCATACCATGCTCATGTAATAACACCGTATATCACCGTTCTCGGATGGGGATACTTAGGGTCCATTGTCTCTGATGTCCTCTCTCCCTACTATGAACCATCAATGTGAGATACAATGCAGCCATTAATATCTTGTACGTGTCGGTCTTCACTGAAGTTCTTGCATTCTATTCCGGAATTCCAGCTGAGCAGTTATCAGTATGAAACGCTGCAGATGCAACCTGTGGAATTTCATACCAGTATTTAGCCTAAAGAGACCATCAGGACATGTGGCCTTTGCCTCGGTCTCTGTTTATAGAAGGAGCCTCAGTAATTCTAGGTGGGCACTGGTGCGTGCAGTGACTGTGCCCCCTGTGTACACATCACTCCCACTCCATGATGGACCAAGAATACTGTATATACTTGAGTATAAGCCAACCCAAGTATAAGCCGAGGCACCTAATTTTGCCACCAAAACTGGGAAAACCTATTGACTCGAGTATAAACCTAGGGTGGGAATGCATATAGTATATAGCCAGCCCGCCCCATGTAGTATACAGGCAGCCCCCAGTAGTATATAGTCAGCCCCCAGTAGTATACAGCCAGCCCATTTTAGTATATATGCTACGGGGGGGGGGGGGGGCTGACATCGGAGTTGTGTGCCGGCCGGGTCATGCGCACAGAGCTGTTGCGGACCTGGAGCCGGTAATCACATTATGGGGCACATTTACTTACCCGTGCCGTCACGATCCCCGAGGTGCGTTGTCCGACGAGAATTCAGAGCTGCCGCGATTCACTAAGATCGTGCGCGCGATATCCTGCATGTGTCGCTTCCCTGCTCAGGTCCCCGGAGTTCACCTTCTTCTTCCTGGTGCATGTAAGTGCATTGTCCGTGTATAATGCGCTGTGCGGGGAGTCACTAAGATCGTGCGCCCGATATCCTGCATGTGTCACTTCCCCGCTCAGGTCCCCGGAGTTCACCTTCTTCTTCCTGGTGCATGTAAGTGCAATGTCCGTGTATAATGCGCTGTGCTGGGAGTCACTAAGATCGTGTGCCCGATATCCTGCATGTGTCGCTTCCCCGCTCAGGTCCCCTGGAGTTCACCTTCTTCTTCCTGGTGCATGTAAGTGCATTGTCAGTGTATAATGCGCTGTGCAGGGAGTCACTAAGATCGTGCTCCCGATATCCTGCATGTGTCGCTTCCCCACTCAGGTCCCCGGAGTTCACCTTCTTCTTCCTGGTGCATGTAAGTGCATTGTCCGTGTATAATGCGCTGTGCGGGGAGTCACTAAGATCCTGTCCCCGATATCCTGCATGTGTCGCTTCCCCGCTCAGGTCCCCGGAGTTCACCTTCTTCTTCCCGGTGCATGATCTTGCGACACAATCTGAATTTTAAATCTGAATGTGTGTGCCAAAAACCTGGGGCAATATTTGAGAAACCAGACGGAAATGCATCCAACGGACCCTTAGTAAATGTGCCCTTATGGGGTTTTTTATATACCCGAGTATAAGCTGAGTGAGGTATTTTAAGCACAAAAAATTGTGCTGAAAAACTCTGCTTATACTGTAGCATATTCTGTAATTTACATTTATAAAAAGTTCTTAGTTGATGGTGTCCATGGGGTAGATAACTTTAACTGCATCCATGTACATTCACTGACGGCAAGCGGAGATAGTCGGACATTGAAACACAAAGTATGTGTGAATCGTACAGACCTACAATGAACTTGTATTTCTAATAGTTTTTTTGTGCCTACAGCTCCTGTGCTGATGTTTCCATGGTAACAGACTACAAATTCATCCTGCGTAGTCTGATCTCGCCATCTCGCCATCTTCTGACCATGGAGAAGGAAGGCAGAGATAGAAGAGAGGCTGAGTGCAGGACCAGACTACACAGGATGTGTTTGTAGTCTGTTACCATGGTAACAGACACAGGCTTATAGTCTAAACAAAAAAAGATGTTTAATTAAAACTATTTTCAATTTTGCATCATTTGTACATTATATGAAGGTAGTCGATAAACCTGGACCATAGACCTGAGGGATCGGATGTTAGACGTCCGGTAAGGAGTTTTACCCTCGTGGTCAAGGACCGTGACTTTCCGACCAGGAACAGGTGACAGAAAACTGCTGAGCACAAGCAATAAAGTTATTTTGGCAGCCGCCGTCCTCGGTCAGCAGAATCCAGGGATGAATTTTCAATTTGCATTTCAGCGGCAGCACAAGCCGCAGAAACTGTTTTTCCTTTGTCAATTGTCCATTTAGAATTTAGACTCTTTATAAAACTGTGTCCTAGAGGATCCTATGGACCCCCCTACCCCGAGCCCACGGGCCCAGTAGCAACCCCTAAACCTACACCTCAAGCTACCAATCTGATCTCCATCAAACAGAACCTGTGGGAGACTCCCCCAAAAAACAGAGGCTTCACGGACCCCTAGAAGTGTGGTGGAAAACTAGGGTGTGCTCCCGCAGCAGAGAGAGTGAGTCTTCTTGTTGACCTTGCAGACTGTACACTGAGGACATGAGGGGTGTGTCCAATGATGTAGGGACTAGTCTGATGACTAGTCTGATGATATATGTCCAATGATGTGGGGGTTGGCCTGATGACATGAGGGGTGTGTCCAATGATGTGGGGGTTGGCCTGATGACATGAGGGGTGTGTCCAATGATGTGGGGGTTGGCCTGATGATATGAGGGGTGTGTCCAATGATGTGGAGGTTGGCCTGATGACATGAGGGGTGTGTCCAATGATGTGGAGGAATAGTCTGATGACATGAGGGGTGTGTCCAATGATGTAGAGGAATAGTCTGATGACATGAGGGGTGTGTACAATGATGTAGAGGAATAGTCTGATGACATGAGGGGTGTGTCCAATGATGTAGGCGCTGGCCTGATGACATTAGGGGTGTGTCCAATGATGTGGAGGTTGGCCTTATTACAGTATAGCTGTGTCCAATGATAAAGGGGCTTGCTTGATGACATGAGGGGTGTGTTCAATTATGTAGATGGCTGGTCTGATGACATTATGGGTGTGTCCAATGATGTAGGGGCTGGCCTGTTACTTAATGGGTGTGTCCAATGATTTAGGGGCTGACCTGATGACTTAATGGGTGTGTCCAATGATGTAAGGGCTGGCCTGATGACATTATGGGAGTGTCCAATGATGTAGGGGCTGGCCTGATGACATAAGGGGTGCATCCAATAATGTAGGGGCTGGGCTGATGACATAAGGGATTGCGTCCAATTATGTAGGGGCTGGCTTGATGAAATTATGAGAGTGTCCAAAGATGTAGGGGCTGCTTTGATGACATAATGGATGTGTCCAATGATGTAGGGGCTGGCCTGATGACAGAAGGGGTGTGTCCAACGATGTAGGGGCTGTCCTGATGATATTCTGGGTGTGTTTAATGATGTGGGGGTTGGCCTGACATGTTAGGGGGTGGGCTCAAAGACCTTTGTTAGTTATCATAATGTCCCAGTGCTGCGTGCTTTTTTATAGAATCATGAAATCTTTTTAGTTTTTATTTTTTTTTTTTTTAGCTGATTTCTTTTTCTTCATTCATCTCTAAAGCTAAATTCACCAACTCTGTAGATTTCCTGTTATCGGGGAGCAGTGCATTGTGGCGGCCTCCGATCACACGTCTGACAGCAGGGATGTCTCCAAGGGCGACCAGTAGAGTTTTACAAGCATCAGAATAGAAGGAGAATGTTTTTCCCGCTGTATTGGACACGCGTCGGCCATGTTTGCAGCGCCCCCCCCCTCTATGTAAATATGCCTAAGATTTGGGAAATTCTCTGAAGATCCTGATGAATGAGCTCCGCTGAGCTACAGATAAGCGCCTCAGCCGCGCTCCGGGCTTTCAATTCCAAAAAAAAGATAATTCCGACATAAACCACAGACTCGTTTTCCCGAAATTCAATTTGTTTTGTGCGCCTTAGTAAATACAAAGAGTCGGAACAAATGATCCGCGGAGTTAACTGTCCTGACCTTCCCGGCGTCGGAGAACTGAGTCTAGCGGGGGGGGGGCGCCGAATGTTTACACCGCACAATATTTATTTCCACAACCTTCCCCTAACGTAGAGACGTATCCGCTGCCTGCGACACCACTGCACAGACCCCACCGCTAAATGTAACCTACCCGGAGCGATACAGTGACAAAAAGAGCTGTGTCTAGGGAGGTATCTAAGCCCCCAAATGTGATACTGTCTGCTGAGACACCTTTCTAAACTATCATCTGCGGTACAGTCTCCTGAGACAATGTATCTAAGCCCATCTTGTAATGCGCTTTACGTTATATCTTATTCTGAAATGTAAGGGGCTGGTGTATCTAAGCCAGTTGTCATTGATGCTATATCCTGGTTAAGTGTATCTCATCCAGCATGTATAATGCTGCCTCTAGGCGCGTGATACAGTTTCCCGAGCCAGTGTATCTAAGCCTATCTTGTAGTACATAATTTTGACATTTCTGTGGCTGGTGTATCTAAGCCAGATGTAATTGATATTCACTGCCCTATGTGTAATACTTTTCTTGATTGTATCCTTGTTTCACATGTGATACAGTCTCCTGAAACGTGAATCTAAGCCACTCATGGATTATACTTGGAACCTGTCAACTTAACTGTCCCCTGGTTGAGTGTATCTAATCCATCATGTGTCATGTTTTCTATAGAAGGTATCTGTATATCATGTATGATAAAGTCTCGTGAACCAGTGTATCTAAGCCATTCTTGAATTATACTTGCTCATTGTATCTAATTCTGAAATTTTGTGTGGCTGCTGTATCTAAGCAAGTCATAGCTGGCTGGGTGGGTGTAATACTGTCTCTAACCTGAGCTGGTGTATCTCAGCCCTGGCTAGTGTATCTAGTTCTTGCTGTCGTGATACTGTCTGGGGAGCTATGTGTATCTATACCTATGATGTAATAATGTCTGATGCACAGGTGTATCTAAGCCAGTTATATGTGCTACTATCTCCTGGCTGAGTGTATCTAATCTGTCATGTGTTATAATAACTCCAATGTGTATATAAGTCTCTTTGTGATACGGCCAGCTGAGACACTTGTCTACACAACCTTTTTCTATATCGTCTGCTTATCCAGTGTATCTAAGCTCATTGTGCGGTACATCGGCCAGATGTCAATGTAATCAATGATGTGTGAGACTGCTGCTGATATTGTGTATCTAAGCTTATACCGTATGTTAATATCCACTGACCTGTGTATCTCATCATATGTGTGATAATATCCACTGACCTGTGTATCTAAGCATATAATGTGTCATAATATCCACTGACCTGTGTATCTCATCATATGTGTGATAATATCCACTGACCTGTGTATCTAAGCATATGTGTCATAATATCCACTGCCCTGTGTATCTAAGCCTATCATCTGTGTTTACGACTTATTGTTTTATTTAACTTATCCTGTGTTATATTCTCTACGCAGATGCTGTATCTAAGCCTTTTAACAGTAATGCTTTCTGCTGTATCTAGTATAAGTCATGCATGATTCTGTCTTCTTAGCTGGTGTATCTAAGCCTATCGCATGATAATATCCACTAACCAGTGTATTTAACCCTATTATGTATCATGTGTATCTAAGCCTATTATGTATAAACATATCAGGTGAGCAAATGAAGCCGAACATGTTGTGAGTTGAGACTGTTGTCTGTTTAGCTTGTGTATCCAAGCCATAGATTTCAGTGATAAATTTCTATCTGCCTACAGTCACCACTAGGGGGAGCTCAGTTCATCCAGATCTGTGTAATGCTTCCTTCCCCCTTGTGGTGGCGCTGCTGAGAGGTCGGATCTCGTCTGTTGGGTTTGCTGGACTGTAGCTGGGGGTCGGAGTCCCCCTTATAACCAGTTTGTCATCTCCTTCACCATATAAGGAGTACATTTTCCTGCAGTGTCACAGATTCTGGAGTTTTTTAGTGTTGTCGCCTCTCAGGATAATGCAATTATGCAAATGAAATGCGTCTCGTTAACAACCGCATCAATCTGCACATCTTCAGTGTCTGAGCCGCCTCCCGCTGCTTATAATCTACAACCGCAAAGTGGCGAATAATAGAGCGAGAGCGCAGAGTACTACTGCTGCCGCATACGTGGAAACCATCAACAAGATCCAGGGATCCAGACATTAACTCCACACTGCCCTGGACCACCAGGGATCCTCATAGTAACTCCTTACTGCCCTAGACCACCAGGGATTCCTTACTGCACTAGACAACCAGGGATTCCTTACTGCCCTAGACCACCAGGGATTCCTTACTGCACTAGACAACCAGGGATTCCTTACTGCCCTAGACCACCAGGGATTCCTTACTGCACTAGACAACCAGGGATTCCTTACTGCCCTAGAAGACCACCAGTGATTCCTTACTGCCCTAGAAGACCACCAGTGATTCCTTACTGCCCTAGAAGACCACCAGTGATTCCTTACTGCCCTAGAAGACCACCAGTGATTCCTTACTGCCCTAGAAGACCACCAGTGATTCCTTACTGCCCTAGAAGACCACCAGGGATTCCTTACTGCCCTAGAAGACCACCAGGGATTCCTAACTGCACTAGACCACCAGGGATTCCTTACTGCCCTAGACCACCAGGGATTCCTTACTGCCCTAGACCACCAGGGATTCCTTACTGCCCTAGACCACCAGGGATTCCTTACTGCACTAGACCACCAGGGATTCCTTACTGCCCTAGACCACCAGGGATTCCTTACTGCACTAGACCACCAGGGATTCCTTACTGCCCTAGACCACCAGGGATTCCTTACTGCACTAGACCACCAGGGATTCCTTACTGCACTAGTCAACCCCTAGAAATCTTAGTAATAACCATGTAGCGCTCTACAAGGGATCTCAACATTAACCCTATACTTTACGTGTACACTAAGAAATTTAATTCTAAGTACCTACTGCCCTAGACCACCAGGGACCCTGCAATCACCTCTTTACCTTCCTAGACCACCAGGGATCTGATAATCAGTGCTTAATCTACCAGGATTTTGTACATCTTCATACTGCCTTAGACCATGGACTTTTTACTTCCCGTAACCCCAGAACTTGACATATAGTTCATAAAGCCCCTAGACCATTAGGGATATTGACATTAAGACCTTGACCACAAGGGACTATGAAGCCCCCATCTGGGCCCATGAGATAAAGTACTTACCTCTCAAGACCACCAGGGACATTAAATAAAGCCATTATTGCTCTATACTACCAGGGACCCTGAGCAAAAAAACCCTAATGCCATAGACCACCAGGGACCACAAGATAAAGTCCTTACCTCCCTTTACCACTAGAGACCAATAAAGTCCTTTTCTCCCTAGACCACCAGGGACCATGAAATAAAGTCCTTATATTCCCTAGACTACAGGGACTATGAGATAAAGTAATTTATTTTCTCCTTAGACCACCAGGGACCATGAGATAAAGTCCTTTTTTCCCTAGACCACCAGGGACCATGAGATAAAGTCCTCAAACTACCAGGTACCATGAGCTAAAGTCCTTACCTTCTTAGACCACCAGGAACCATCAAATAAAATCCTTACCTCCCTAGACCACCAGGGACCTCTAGTTGAGACCATTACTGATGTTAATTCATGAATTAATATTACAATGTTATAGGACATTAGGTAAAATCATTGAGTAGAGTTGTTCTGTGAAGATGAGACACGTTTTTTTCCATTCTGATGGGGTAGCAGAGGTAGTGACTGTGATCTCCCTCCGTATATGCTGAATGTCTGTCTATAAGGATGTGTGTGACCCCCGGGGGGGCTCCAGCTTCTCTCGGCAGGATGATAATTATCCCTTCATTTCACCTGTTTCCTGATTATTGACTTGTGGTCAGTGGTCTCGCTGGGGCCGGGGATGATTGATGACTTCCCCGCTGCGGTTCCCCGGGCTCAGCTTCTCTCCTGATCTCTCTCATCCCTTTAATTAATGTTTTCTTCAATCTATGAAGTCGTTACAAGACCAGACTAATGGAGCGCAGAGATGCCACTTGTATAGATGTCAGGGACAAGCCACATGAGACCTAGTGATTGCCACCGCGCCACCACCAGCCAGTCAGAGACAGACGGCTATAGAGAAATGGAATCATTCTCATATGTAGCCGCGTCCCTTTAAGTCATTCATCTTTCCGTGTCTCTTATCTTCAATGGATGTATTGTTCCTGGAGAGATGTGTAATCAGACCTTTGTATATGTTGTTAGTAGCAGCAGGACTGTGATATATGGATTTATATTCCAAGATTGTAGTGCTAGGTGTATGTCCTCACACTGCTGTGCTCTGTGCTCTCTGCAGCCAGTGTTATGTATTGTCTCTGGAGAGATGTGTAATCAGACTTTTGTGTATGTTGTTAGTAGCAGCAGGACTGTGATATATGGGTTTATATTCTAGGATTATAGCTTCTGTTCTTACACTGCTGTGCTCTGTGCAGCCAGTCAGTTATTAACCTTGGAGAGATGTGTTACCTTATCTTTCTGTATGTTGTTAGTAGCAGCAGGACTGTGATATATGTATTTACATTCCAGGATTGTAGCCTCTACAAGTGCGCTTGGGGCATGCCCTCACACTGCTGTGCTCTGTGTTTTCTACCACCAGTTTTATTTATTGTCCCAGGAGAGATGGCTCACACTGCTGTGCTCTGTGCAGCCAGTCAGTTATTAAAGGGAACCTACCACCACAAATCTACCTATAAAGGTAGATTGGGTGGTAGGTGGATCAATGGGACGCGAGGATAGTCCTTTTAAGGGCTAATCCTCACGTCCCCACACTTTTTTGTTAACTTTTATTAGACTTTTATGCAAATTTACTTATGCGGCTACTGGGGCGTGGAGTGGCCGCATCTGAGGTTTCATGGCGCGGCTACTCCACGCCCCAGTAGCCTTTTTTCCCCTCCTACTCACCCATCTTCCGCACGCAGCTCCGCGTAGCTGCGCGCCCTCGTCTGGCGATCCTGCCGTCTGCGCATGCGCAGAAGAGCAGGCCCGCGCCTGCGCGCTCACTGCTCCGAAACAGGCATGGGACGGCAGGATCGACGGATGAGGGCGCGCAGCTACGCGGAGCTGCGCGCCGAAGATGGGTGAGTAGGAGGGGAACAGAGGCTACCGGGGCGTGGAGTAGCCGCCTCGTGTAACCTCAGATGCGGCTACTCCACGCCCCAGTAGCCGCATAAGTAAATTTGCATAAAAGTCTAATAAAAGTTAACAAAAAAGTGTGGGGACGTGAGGATCCTCACGTCCCATTGATCCACCTACCGCCCGATCTACCTTTATAGGTAGATTTGTGATGGTAGGTTCCCTTTAACCTTGAAGTGATGTGTATTCTTATCTTTGTGTATGTTGGTAGTAGTAGCAGGACTATTATATATGGATTTATATTCCAGGATTGCAGCTTCTCCAAGTGCACTGAAGATGTTTCCTCACACTGCTGTGCCCTGTGCTCTCTGGATTGAACTGCCCTGTTGTGTGTCTTTCCCATAGACAGGGATCATATATCGGGAATAGATAACATGGTTACATTAGTGTTCAACTAAATTGTAGACAATGTTGCAATTTCCTGCTGCACGGAACCCAACTAAATAGTAACACATTATTACACTGAGAGCAGCACTAACAACCATAAAGCGATATATGCCGAAAAGACAGAAGAGGAGGGATTTAAAGGGCTGAAGTAGAGGGAAGCGATGATTTGTCGTGAGGAGGATTCGCTGAATTATGTTACCAAAGTCAAAAACTCTATTCTCCCTTTTGTGTGTGAAATTTTGATAAATCCCCTGAAATCGCGGCTCTTGTTTGGCTGTCATTAGCAGAAACGCTTCCGTCCAGTAATTATCCCTCGCTGCTCGTCCTGAATAATTCCGAGCATTACACGGAGTAATTATTGATGTCATCCGCCAGCCGGGGACTGTCTGCCCTTCATACGCCGCAGAAAGAGGAGGAAATTACAGAAATGTCATCACTGTGTCACCCGTACCGGACGCCGTACAGCAGAGGGCGTTTAACCTTCGCAGATCTCAAGAGGTTAATGTGCCAGCGGCAGCCGCCTGCCCGTGCCTCTCGCTGTGTGCAACCACTTTGTGGAAATGGGCACCGCAGAATCTGGGCCGGCTGCCACACACCTGAAACCCACTGAACTCATTAGGTTAAACAGACTTCATTATATTGGTGGGAGGGAAGGCGGCCATTGCCTGGAGGTGACTTCCCGGGTTGTCGGACCTATGGAGGAGGCCGCTCTGACTACTGGAGGAGGCCGCTCTGACTACTGGAGGAGGCTGCTCTGACTACTGGAGGAAGCCGCTCTGACTACCGGAGGAGGCCGCTGTGACTACCGGAGGAGGCCGCTCTGACTACCGGGGGAGGCCGCTGTGACTACCGGAGGAGGCCGCTGTGACTACCGGAGGAGGCCGCTGTGACTACCGGACGAGGCCGCTGTGACTACCGGAGGAGGCCGCTGTGACTACCGGAGGAGGCCGCTCTGACTACCGGGGGAGGCCGCTGTGACTACCGGGGGAGGCCGCTGTGACTACCGGAGGAGGCCGCTCTGACTACTGGAGGAGGCCGCTGTGACTACCGGAGGAAGCCCCTGTGACTACCGGAGGAGGCCGCTGTGAATACCGGAGGAGGCCGCTGTGAATACCGGAGGAGACCGCTGTGAATACCGGAGGAGACCGCTGTGACTACCGGAGGAGGCCGCTGTGACTACCGGATGACTACTGGAGGAAGCCCCTGTGACTACTGGAGGAGGCCGCTGTGACTATTGGAGGAGGCCACTGTGACTATTGGAGGAGGCCACTGTGACTACTGGAAGAGGCTGCTGTGACTACTGGAGGAGGCCGCTCTGACTACTGGAGGAGGCCGCTGCTGCTATGACTGCTGGAGGAGGCCGCTGTGACTACTGGAGGAGGCCGCTGTGACTACTGGAGGAGGTCGCTGTGACTACTGGAGGAGGCCGCTGTGACTACTGGAGGAGGCCGCTGCTGCTATGACTGCTGGAGGAGGCCGCTGTGACTACTGGAGGAGGCCGCTGTGACTACCGGAGGAGGCCGCTCGCTCTGACTACCGGAGGAGGCCGCTGTGACTACCGGAGGAGGCCGCTCTGACTACCGGAGGAGGCCGCTGTGACTACCGGAGGAAGCCCCTGTGACTACCGGAGGAGGCCGCTGTGACTACCGGAGGAGGCCGCTGTGACTACCGGAGGAGGCCGCTGTGACTACCGGAGGAGGCGGCTGTGACTACCGGAGAAGGCCGCTCTGACTACCGGAGGAGGCGGCTGTGACTACCGGAGGAGGCGGCTGTGACTACCGGAGGAGGCGGCTGTGACTACCGGAGGAGGCGGCTCTGACTACCGGAGGAGGCGGCTCTGACTACCGGAGGAGGCGGCTCTGACTACCGGAGGAGGCGGCTCTGACTACCGGAGGAGGCCGCTCTGACTACCGGAGGAGGCCGCTCTGACTACCGGAGGAGGCCGCTCTGACTACCGGAGGAGACCACTGTGACTACTGGGACAGAATCTACACTGTGGACAGTTGTGGCTATTGGGAGAATCGGTGGTCTACTTTACTTCTTAGATAAGGGAGTGTGCCTGGTACTGCTGGGACCCCGTGGAGCATACTCCTGTGGACTCTGGGTGGTGCCATCAGAACCTTTGGGGTGTATATATATATAACAGTGCATTGTGATCCCTGTCATGTGTGGATGAAGTGTCTGGTGCACACTTATCATGTGATGTTTAAGGACAGGAAATCGCTGATGGAGAGTCGGGGGTCTAGTCGCTTCTATACAGGACGCTCTGTATATTATGTTACGCGTCGTTCATTGACTGAATGATCTCACACAAGACCTTGACAATCTTTGTCACGCAGATTCTCTTCTATTCCTCACCTTTTGTTACATCAATTGCGTATAAATATAGAGGAATGGCGCTCGGTGCCCCAGGAGGATCGGATCTGCTTCATCACCATAAAGAATAATTTTACCTCCACCTTCAGCGCCAACTCTTTTGGACCTTTAATAGGTTCCAAGATGCTGGTTATGGGGTAGCTGTGATTTTCTCTCTAACCCCTAATATTCCCGAGTAGTTATTGTTTTAGATCTCTACGGCCAACCCTGGACCACCTATCTGACACCAGATTAGCATAATTTCTATACTCATTATACTAAGTAGGGATCTTCTGTCACATGGACAGTGCTGGACCGCGAGATGATGAACAGTAAGCAATGAAAAATATGTATACAATATACTATATACAATATACAACTACATACATGATTATCCATATCTTTATTATTATTATTATTATTATTATTATTATTATTATCCATATCTTTGATTGTAGACATGGGGGGTTGTAACACTTATGTGTGATGATGCGAGGGATTGTAATGGGATCTAACACAACCCCACTTTTCTGTGTAATGTGGAAGTCTAACTCAACTCCATAGTTCTATGTGATGATTCAGGGGTCGTAATGGGGTCCAACACAACCCCACAATTCTGTTTTATGGAGGTAAAGTGTCTGATACAACCCATGTTTCTATGTGATGACATAGGGGGTTGTTATGGGGTCTAACACAACCCCACGTTTCTGTGTGATAACCAAGGGATTATAATGGGATCTAATGCAACCTTACATCTTCAAATCCTGTTGTCAGTGACAATCCACAGACCATCAGAAGACCCCCAGCATCAACAGACCCAAGCACACTTCAGCAGACCACAGGCAGCCACCAACATATCCAATTGTCCTTTTCACTTAGTTTATTCAACTTTCTGCTGACCCCAACAACCTTTAACAGACCTCAGCCCTCCATCCACTCAGAGGGTCCTGTCAACAGACTGCAATAAGTAGACCTCAGCCCCCTTTAGAAAGTCATTATGATTTGGAGGAGACCCCTACACACCTAAACAGACCTTCCGCAGGAATCTGAACCCTTCAGGTGACCTCAGCACAAGATAAACAGATCCCAGCACCACATGCAGTCCAATACCATTTACACCCCCCCTTGAATCCCTTCAGCAGCCCTCCTCCAGTTATAGTCTATGTACCAGGCTCCTCCTGAGGAGTCTACATGCACTCCCTTGACGTATCTCCAGAGGGTGTAGACACCATTGACGTCTTGAGACATCATCCGCAGATGTTCTGAATGTGAACGTGTTCCTCAGACGTCTTTGAACAATTACTCAGCTCTTCATCATCGTCTTTGGTACCCTGTTGCCCGTTGCCGTTTATTTTTGGGCCCGGTTTTACGACTTTAGACGTCTTAATGGTTATTCTCAGTTTTTTTTCGTCAGATCTTTTTGTTCTTCTTTAACACAGTGCGATGATTCACTGAGGAGACAATAGAAAAATCACAGCTACAAAACATGTAATCTGTACATAGACGGTGTATATTCAGGGTGTATGTATCATTTTGGTCCAATTTAAAGGGGACCTTTCCCCACCTCTTTTAATTCTCATTTTTTGCCTTTAATATATAGGCCCTGCTCCACCGATTACAGCGCAGTTGGAATTTTTTCTCTAGCCCGTATCGTTCCTGAGTAATCTGTAATTGTAGTTCCCGCACCCAATATGTCAGTAGGGCAGTCCTGGGTTGAAGCACCACCCACCTGACAAACAAAAACCTGATTAGCATATTGGTTGCCAAATCTTACGGCAGTGATTGCTCAGGAATGGTAAGGGCTAGAGAAAAAATTCCAAAAGCGTCGGAATCAGTGATGCGGCACCTATTAAAGGTAACAAAGAGGTGGAGTTATTAAAGGTGAGAAATGGGCTGTCTTAAGGGGGTCCTGTGTTTACATTAACTATTTTCTATGCCTCATGGCCTTTGTAGTGGACAACGCTTTATACAAATAGGGTGGTGGGTGAAGTATGGTAACCCCAATGCTTTTGGTTATGCTTCTTGCACCTCTGATACTGTGTCAGTCCTTACTGTAGTTAGGTATTCTATTCCTCCCTATGGATGGTCCAGTTGTGATAAGTTTATACGTCAGCTTACAAGCCGTAACTCATGAATATAATAATGATGAATCCGTAATGCTGCCCCAACGCATTGAAGTAACACAATCCGTATAACTGGTGCGGCGCTATACGAATGTGCTTAAAGATCCGCCTTGGCATCGCGACTCTAACACATTAGTAAGTGGCCTATCTGACAAATAGCCAGCTCTCCATCCCGTCCTGCCGAGATTCCTGGAAGGAAGAGATAACACTCGGGGACGGTCGCAGGGAGGTGATTGGTCAGCGCCTCGTGTACACAGCCGGACGCCGCTCATCCTGTAATTGTAGCGGAGCCGTAACCATGGCAGACGATGCGCCGCAGTATTACCTCCTGGAGGACATTATATAATGGCGCAGGTAGGGGGGCACTTATTTCCAGAAGTGCGGAAATAATCCTGAAACTAGAAGGAAACAGGTTTTCAAGGAGAATCACGAAAATAAGGAACCTTGAAGGACAATCATTTGTGTCGGGTCTTTTGGTCCCTGCAGCAGGATCTGTCTATTAGACTCCAATCCTGTAATCAGTCTATATATCTATCTCATATATTTCTATTATCCTTCTATCTATCTCATATCTAATCTATCTAAATATTTATCTCCAATCTAATTCTAAACCTAATTATCTACCGGTAATTCTAATTTATTTTCTGTCCGTCTATATATGTCAAAATATCTATCTATCTATCTCCTATCTATCTATCTACCTCCTATCTATCTATCTATCTATCTATCTATCTATCTATCTATCTACCTCCTATCTATCTACCTTCTATCTATCTATCTATCTATCTATCTATCTATCTATCTATCTATCTATCTACCTTCTATCTATCTATCTATCTCCTATCTATCTATCTGTCTATCTATCTATCTATCTATCTTCTATCTATCTATCTCCTATCTCCTATCTATCTATCTATGTATCTATCTCCTATCTATCTCCTATCTATCTATCTATCTATCTATCTATCTCCTATCTATCTATCTATCTATCTATCTACCTCCTATCTATCTACCTTCTATCTATCTATCTATCTATCTATCTATCTATCTATCTATCTATCTATCTATCTATCTTCTATCTATCTATCTATCTATCTATCTACCTCCTATCTATCTATCTATCTATCTCCTATCTATCTATCTATCTCCTATCTATCTTCTATCTATCTATCTCTATCTATCTATCTATCTATCTATCCATCTATCTATCTATCTACCTTCTATCTATCTATCTACCTCCTATCTATCTATCTATCTATCTTCTATCTATCTATCTATCTATCTATATATCTATCTATCTATCTACCTTCTATCTATCTATCTACCTCCTATCTATCTTCTATCTATCTATCTATCTATCTATCTATCTCTCTCATATCTATCTATCTATCTATCTATCTATCTATCTATCTATCTATCTCCTATCTATCTATCTCCTATCTATCTATCTATCTATCTATCTCCTATCTATCTATCTATCTATCTATCTATCTATCTATCTCCTATCTATCTCCTTCCTATCTATCTGTCATTCTCTGTCCATCGATCTGATGGGTGATGCTACAGTTTTCCCCATGACCCCATTGTCTCAGCAGTTACAAGATGCAACAAGAGGAGAGATGTAAGTCCTGATACATTACAGAAATTTCCTCTGACCGCTGCGGACCCTGGACAGTGGGAGTGCGGTAAATCATGTTCTGGGACCACGGGACTGAAAGCGAGATCCAGGGACCAAGATATATGGGGATAGCTAAGAGACAGCAGACATATAAGTATTCACACCCCTTACACTCCATCATTGGATCAGTTCATAGACATTTACCTTGGTATTTCATAGATCAGTGATGGCAAACCTTTTAGAGGCCGAGTGCCCAAACTACAAGAAAGACCCGCTTATTTATCGCAAAGTGCCAACACAGAAATTTCATTTGTGATTTATTCTCCCTTCTCTGTCACAGCTTTCATTGATACCAGCCCCTGAGGACACCAATAAAGCAGAAAATAGTCCCAGGTAGAGCTGTCACTTTAAAATAGCTCTGTGCACAGCAAGTCCTGGGCTGTCTGGGACTGCAGGAAGATACCTGGAGTCATCTCTGGTGATGGCCTGAGTGCCCACAGAAAGGGCTCTGAGTGCCACCTCTGGTACCCGTGCCATAGGTTAGCCATCACTGTCATAGATGGTAATGTATAAGTAGTGATGTATAAGTATTCACCCCTTATCTTTTATCATGTTATCAGTCCATAGAAATCTAATCTGCAATGTCATTGATAAAGTATCAAGCCCGGCCCTTTACCATCGGAAATCAATGGATGCAAAAGAATTCACGCTCCTAACTATTCCTGGTATCAATCAATAGTAATCAAGTAATAGTAATCAATCATAATATAATAGATAAGTTTTCAACCCCCTTTCTCCTTACATCTAGAAACAATTTGATGTATAAATATTCACATCCTTCACCATCTTTACCATTGGATTTAGTATCGAAACTAACATTGTAAGGTCATAGAAAGTACTAGGGTGTGTAAGTATTCACACCACCTTTAGAAGCGAGAAGAAGCTGCAGTGAGGAAAGGAGAAGCTGCAGTGTGCGGTGCAGGGAGGAGAGGAGAAGCTGCAGTGTGCGGTGCAGGGAGGAGAGGAGAAGCTGCAGTGTGCGGTGCAGGGAGGAGAGGAGAAGCTGCAGTGTGCGGTGCAGGGAGGAGAGGAGAAGCTGCAGTGTGCGGTGCAGGGAGGAGAGGAGAAGCTGCAGTGTGCGGTGCAGGGAGGAGAGGAGAAGCTGCAGTGTGCGGTGCAGGGAGGAGAGGAGAAGCTGCAGTGTGCGGTGCAGGGAGGAGAGGAGAAGCTGCAGTGTGCGGTGCAGGGAGGAGAGGAGAAGCTGCAGTGTGCGGTGCAGGGAGGAGAGGAGAAGCTGCAGTGTGCGGTGCAGGGAGGAGAGGAGAAGCTGCAGTGTGCGGTGCAGGGAGGAGAGGAGAAGCTGCAGTGTGCGGTGCAGGGAGGAGAGGAGAAGCTGCAGTGTGCGGTGCAGGGAGGAGAGGAGAAGCTGCAGTGTGTGGTGCAGGGAGGAGAGAAGAAGCTGCAGTGTGTGGTGCAGGGAGGAGAGGAGAAGCTGCAGTGTGTGGTGCAGGGAGGAGAGGAGAAGCTGCAGTGTGCGGTGCAGGGAGGAGAGGAGAAGCTGCATGTGTGGTGCAGGGAGGAGAGAAGAAGCTGCAGTGTGCGGTGCAGGGAGGAGAGGAGAAGCTGCAGTGTGTGGTGCAGGGAGGAGAGAAGAAGCTGCAGTGTGCGGTACAGAGAGGAGAGGAGAAGCTGCAGTGTGCGGTGCAGGGAGGAGAGAAGAAGCTACAGTGTGCGGTGCAGGGAGGAGAGGAGAAGCTGCAGTGTGTGGTGCAGGGAGTAGAGAAGAAGCTGCAGGGTGCGGTGCAGGGAGGAGAGGAGAAGCTGCAGTGTGCGGTGCAGGGAGGAGAGAAGAAGCTGCAGTGTGCGGTGCAGGGAAGAGAGGAGAAGCTGCAGTGTGCGGTGCTGGGAGGAGAGTAGAAGCTGCAGTGTGCGGTGCAGGGAGGAGAGAAGAAGCTGCAGTGTGCGGTGCTGGGAGGAGAGTAGAAGCTGCAGTGTGCGGTGCAGGGAGGAGAGGAGAAGCTGCAGTGTGTGGTGCAGGGAGGAGAGAAGAAGCTGCAGGGTGCGGTGCAGGGAGAAGAGGAGAAGCTGCAGTGTGCGGTGCAGGGAGGAGAGGAGAAGCTGCAGTGTGTGGTGCAGGGAGGAGAGGAGAAGCTGCAGTCAAGGAGCCAGGAAAGGAGAGGATTTATTTATTTTGTATCTGCTCTGGGGTCTGCACTATTATTCTTTGCACTGCAGTGTTCCTGGGGGGTATTTATTGCTGTCTTGTGGTATTTATCATTTCTGGGGTGTCATTTTGTTCTGTACTGCGGTTGTTGGGGCGTCTAGGACGCTGGTTACTGATACAGCCCCTTATGACAAAGTGGCCCTTGGACCAATAAATGTTGCTCACCCCGGACCTAAATCCTTAGATCAGGAATAGAACAGACAATGAGAGGAAATGTCATCATTTTATAGCCCTGACCCCACAGCCCGGGTTTTGCATCAGTCATCAGTTTTCACACCCCTTTATCTGGGACATCTTATATTACAACCACTCTACTATTGGTTAAAAAATTATTGTTAAAATGACATGGCCGGTGGCAAACTGTACAATATTCTAATTTCCTTCCTGAAATATGTAGCGGAAGATTTCAGTTCCTTTAATGACGATATTTCATGGTAAGGATCCTGACAGCACGTTCCTTAAAGGGCTCATTAGCGCGGTGCAGATTGTGTGGGGCCCTCACCGCCAATCACATCCCAGCTTTGATCACGACGCTGATCAGATGCTCATTAAGCCTCCACTCGTCGGAGGTCCCATCTGTGACTGAAGGGGTTAATGTACAAATCCAGGGAAGGGGGTTTAATCTAAACCCTAAAGCTAATCAGGACATCACCATGGCTACCTGAGGCGGAGCGGGGATTTATCTTCCTCGTGTTCCCTTTAATTGCCAGTAATGTGTTTCCCTAATGTCTCATCTTCCCGCGACCTAAAATACCCGACTAATGGGGGGGGACAACCACCCGGAACGGCTGCGCCTCGTTAATATTTGCAAAGTAGGATAAATCCCCACCAAAAAAATCACTAAAATTTGCAAATTCCAGCTGATTATAGACGTTTTACTTATAATGCAGGCGCTCCTTTTATAGGGGACGTCCCCAGTGCTCTGCAAGTGATGACATATATTGGGTAATATGGGAATCCCGGGATCATCAACGATCAGATCACAACAAGTGTTTCCCTACAGCACCACCGCAGGCAACATAAGGTATTACACAGTATTGATGGGTCCTCCAAAGACAACACCCTTTATATCTAAGGATGGAGGTCCTGATTTAGGGGGATTTTAAGGTTGTTGTTCCCCCTTACAATAGAAGTACATCTATTTTATAAATCTGGGGATTATGATAGTGATTTGAGGAGGTCACACCCCCAGTTTTCCCATTCTTTTTTACCACAAAAACTGGTAAGGTGGGTTAATTAAAACTGTACAGTGGGACATGCATTGGTTACAGCCTCCCCTAACTAATGAAATGCCCAGCAGCCTCCCCTCACTAATGAAATGCCCGGGAAAAGGAAAAACAAAAACAACAACGGGAGAGGACGGCGCCTCGCGTGATATCGTAAAGACAAGTAGGTGCCAAATGTGGTGAGAGAATGGGTGCTCACCTGGTGACCACTTGTGGGTAAGTGGTTTTATTTTATCCAATAGGAAGAAGATTTCTTGTTATTTGTTCAAAAGGTACAGTTTAAGGTTACTGCAGCAACACGTAGGCTCTCTAGAGGACCGGTAGCCAAAGGCACCGTAACGTAAATGGTACAAAATGAGAAAAAAGAGAGAAAGCCAGGTGGTTGCGCTTGTAACCAAAAGATGTAGGAAGGAATAAGTAGAATGGAATCTTCTAGGGTAGCAAAGGTTCACAATATTTATTGGTAGCAAAAGATCCAGCTACCAATAAATATTGTGAACCTTTGCTACCCTAGAAGATTCCATTCTACTTATTCCTTCCTACATCTTTTGGTTACAAGCGCAACCACCTGGCTCTCTCTCTTTTTTCTCATTTTGTACCATTAATGAAATGGCCAGCAGCCTCCCCTCACTAATGAAATGGCCAGCAGCCTCCCCTCACTAATGAAATGGCCAGCAGCCTCCCCTCACTAATGAAATGGCCAGCAGCCTCCCCTCACTAATGAAATGCCCAGCAGCCTCCCCTCACTAATGAAATGCCCAGCAGCCTCCCCATCACTAATGAAATGCTCAGCAGCCTCCCCATCACTAATGAAATGCCCAGCAGCCTCCCCCTCAATAATGAAATGCCCAGCAGCCTCCCCCTCAATAATTAAATGCTCAGCAGCCTCCCCCTCAATAATGAAATGTCCAGCAGCTTCCCATCACTAATGGAATGCCCAGCAGCCTCCCCTCACTGATAACATTTCCAATATTCTCCTCCACTACTGAAATGCCAAGCAGCAGCCCCTTTTTATATAAAAAAAAATAAATCAAGTACTTACCTCTGGTTCTCCTTCGTCACGGCTTCCTGTGTAACGGGTAGAGACAGGTGCAAGTGCTCTGCCCACAAACACACACTATGATGTCATCAGGTGGCGAGAACATGGTGGCCGAATGCTTGGACCCGTTAAACACAAACCCAAAGAGAGAAAAGGAGCTTTGGGGAGCATCGGGGGTAAGTACTAAGTTTTTCATATAATTGTGCTGAAAAATTAGGCACAATAGAAATTCCAGAATCAGCAATGATCAGTCAGAAGAAAGTGTTCTGTTTTCTTGCAGCGGCATCAAAGGTGATATAAAGTAATACACATCTCTCATTGATTTTTCTAACGATGGAGCGGAAGAGCCCTAAATGGCTGTTTTAGCATGGTTTTCCTAAATTCATACACCCCTCGTAAAGGGGTTTGTCCGTGAAAGAAAATTCTCAAATTTCAATCCCCTAGTGATGTTTACACAATAAAGGCTGCTCAGTGTAAAATTCCAGAGTGTCTCTAAGCAGACACTTCATGTCTCTTCTATGAGATGCTGTGTGCTGACAATGTGCTTATATTATCAGGGTATAGGTTTATCTACACTTTCATTTAGCTTCTGAACATTCTACTAGTATCTGACACATAAAAAGAAAGATGAGACAGATCAGAGATGATGAGGACCAAGAGATGCATATTACACATGACATTCTCAGCTCTGCTATCACAGCCATAACATAAACTGTTAGGTCTGCTGTGCCTCCCTCCCCTTCTCTGTCTGTAGCTTGTACAGTAAGTCTGTGCACGCTGCTTGCTGGCAGGAAGTCTGTGTGTGTGTGTGTGTGTGAGCTCGTCTTGGAATGCAGAGAGAAGATCAGTGCAGCGTCAAACAGGAGAAAAATCTGTCCTGCCCGACCCTAGACTTCTGATTTAGGGTCGGATCCCAGTACAATCGAAGAAACGGATTGGAATTATATCTTTGAAATGCTGTACTTTTGTTAATAACAGTGAATTAGAGAATATGTTATTTTGTTATATTGAGTATATTTAAGAATCTTGTTTTTGTGGGAAGAATACCCCTTTAATGCACACAAAAATCCACTTTGTATCCCGGTGGTGGTCAGCCCCCCAATCGTTATTTGATGATACATCCCAGAAGTAGACTGCCATTAAATGCAATGAGGATACTAGAACCTCCAGCAATCTGATAGTAGCATGTGTTTAGTTTCCAAACAGCGCCCTCACAGGCCACATGAAGTATTAGTCCTCCAGAAACTAGGCTCATTACAAGAAGGAGCACTGACCGTAACGACCTACACAACAGAAGCTTCACATCAGACAGAATACATTCACTGCCAGCAAGCAGAGATCTTAATATCAAATTGAAAATCGATTACATAGTCCTGAGACTTCACATTATACATTGATTCCATTTTCTCAGTGATGTTAAGTCATCACATCTCCTCTAGTTACATCCAGAGCTGCATTCACAATTCTTCTTGCTATATCCGTACTCCGTGACCTACTGTAACTATTGACCCTGTCAGCTGAGCAATAGGAAATTTGGAAGAAATGTGAATGGAGCTTTGGCAGTGACTGGAGCATTATACATGATGTCTGCTATGCATAGTAGGTGGTGACGTATATGTGTCAGGGTTGGCAGTGTGGGTGTTCCAGGACGGGATGGGGTGAGGAATATGGGTTACTCGCCTTATAAATAGCTCGGCTCCTCAGCTGCAGGTTGTGCGTATACTTGTCGTGCTCCATCTATTATTCCTGCGTCTATAAATATCAGGCGCGGCGGTAAATATGCCTTTAAGGATTTCTCGCTTAATTTTAGAAAGTAGGTTATGACGGGAGGACAGGCCATTAGGAGGCAGCGTAATTATTTCCTAGAAGTTCCTTTGTCTTTGTGCTCTTGTGGGAGTGGAGTGTTCCCAAATACCGTGACCTGGAATTTTTGTCGTATCCTGGACCACAGAGAGTCTCCCCGGAGACCTGTCGGTAATCATGACCCATTTTGCTCAGCCGGCACACATCTATGTAATGTACTGCCGGCCTGCAGAGCATCACATCACCTGTGACTACTATTGCACCCTGCTTTATTTCATGGGGGGCACTGTGACAAGCGATACATGGGGGCACTGTTCATAGGTAGCAGTATTATAGTAGTTATATTCCTGTTCATAGGGAGCAGTATTATAGTAGTTATATTCCTGTACATAGGGGGCAGTATTATAGTAGTTATATTCTTGTACATAGGGGGCAGTATTATAGTAGTTATATTCCTGTACATAGGGGGCAGTATTATAGTAGTTATATTCCTGTACATAGGGGGCAGTATTATAGTAGTTATATTCTTGTACATAGGGGCAGTATTATAGTAGTTATATTCTTGTACATAGGGGCAGTATTATAGTAGTTATATTCCCGTACATAGGGGGCAGTATTATAGTAGTTATATTCCTGTACATAGGGGGCAGTATTATAGTAGTTATATTCTTGTACATAGGGGCAGTATTATAGTAGTTATATTCTTGTACATAGGGGGCAGTATTATAGTAGTTATATTTCTGTACATAGGGGGCAGTATTATAGTAGTTATATTCTTGTACATAGGGGGCAGTATTATAGTAGTTATATTCCTGTACATAGGGGGCAGTATTATAGTAGTTATATTCCTGTACATAGGGGGCAGTATTATAGTAGTTATATTCCTGTACATAGGGGACAGTATTATAGTAGTTATATTCTTGTACATAGGGAGCAGTATTATAGTAGTTATATTCTTGAACATAGGGGGCAGTATTATAGTAGTTATATTCTTGTACATAGGGGGCAGTATTATAGTAGTTATATTCTTGTACATAGGGAGAAGTATTATAGTAGTTATATTCCTGTACATAGGGGGCAGTATTATAGTAGTTATATTCCTGTACATAGGAGGCAGTATTATAGTAGTTATATTCTTGTACATAGGGGGCAGTATTATAGTAGTTATATTCTTGTACATAGGGGCAGTATTATAGTAGTTATATTCCTGTACATAAGGGGCAGTATTATAGTAGTTATATTCCTGTACATAGGAGGCAGTATTATAGTAGTTATATTCTTGTACATAGGGGGCAGTATTATAGTAGTTATATTCCTGTACATAGGGGGCAGTATTATAGTAGTTATATTCCTGTACATAGGGAGCAGTATTATAGTAGTTATATTCCTGTACATAGGGGGCAGTATTATAGTAGTTATATTCTTGTACATAGGGGGCAGTATTATAGTAGTTAAATTCTTGTACATAGGGGCAGTATTATAGTAGTTATATTCCTGTACATAGGGGGCAGTATTATAGTAGTTATATTCTTGTACATAGGGGGCAGTATTATAGTAGTTATATTCTTGTACATAGGGGGCAGTATTATAGTAGTTATATTCCTGTACATAGGGGGCAGTATTATAGTAGTTATATTCCTGTACATAGGGGGCAGTATTATAGTAGTTATATTCTTGTACATAGGGGCAGTATTATAGTAGTTATATTCTTGTACATAGGGGCAGTATTATAGTAGTTATATTCTTGTACATAGGGGCAGTATTATAGTAGTTATATTCCCGTACATAGGGGGCAGTATTATAGTAGTTATATTCCTGTACATAGGGGGCAGTATTATAGTAGTTATATTCTTGTACATAGGGGCAGTATTATAGTAGTTATATTCTTGTACATAGGGGGCAGTATTATAGTAGTTATATTTCTGTACATAGGGTGCAGTATTATAGTAGTTATATTCTTGTACATAGGGGGCAGTATTATAGTAGTTATATTCCTGTACATAGGGGGCAGTATTATAGTAGTTATATTCCTGTACATAGGGGGCAGTATTATAGTAGTTATATTCCTGTACATAGGGGACAGTATTATAGTAGTTATATTCTTGTACATAGGGAGCAGTATTATAGTAGTTATATTCTTGTACATAGGGGGCAGTATTATAGTAGTTATATTCTTGTACATAGGGGGCAGTATTATAGTAGTTATATTCTTGTACATAGGGAGAAGTATTATAGTAGTTATATTCCTGTACATAGGGGGCAGTATTATAGTAGTTATATTCCTGTACATAGGAGGCAGTATTATAGTAGTTATATTCTTGTACATAGGGGGCAGTATTATAGTAGTTATATTCTTGTACATAGGGGCAGTATTATAGTAGTTATATTCCTGTACATAAGGGGCAGTATTATAGTAGTTATATTCCTGTACATAGGAGGCAGTATTATAGTAGTTATATTCTTGTACATAGGGGGCAGTATTATAGTAGTTATATTCCTGTACATAGGGGGCAGTATTATAGTAGTTATATTCCTGTACATAGGGAGCAGTATTATAGTAGTTATATTCCTGTACATAGGGGGCAGTATTATAGTAGTTATATTCTTGTACATAGGGGGCAGTATTATAGTAGTTAAATTCTTGTACATAGGGGCAGTATTATAGTAGTTATATTCCTGTACATAGGGGGCAGTATTATAGTAGTTATATTCTTGTACATAGGGGGCAGTATTATAGTAGTTATATTCTTGTACATAGGGGGCAGTATTATAGTAGTTATATTCCTGTACATAGGGGGCAGTATTATAGTAGTTATATTCCTGTACATAGGGGGCAGTATTATAGTAGTTATATTCTTGTACATAGGGGGCAGTATTATAGTAGTTATATTCTTGTACATAGGGGGCAGTATTATAGTAGTTATATTCCTGTACATAGGGGTATTATTATAGTAGTTATATTCTTGTACATAGGGAGCAGTATTATAGTAGTTATATTCTTGTACATAGGGGGCAGTATTATAGTAGTTATATTCCTGTACATAGGGGGCAGTATTATAGTAGTTATATTCTTGTACATAGGGGCAGTATTATAGTAGTTATATTCTTGTACATAGGGGCAGTATTATAGTAGTTATATTCCCGTACATAGGGGGCAGTATTATAGTAGTTATATTCCTGTACATAGGGGGCAGTATTATAGTAGTTATATTCTTGTACATAGGGGCAGTATTATAGTAGTTATATTCTTGTACATAGGGGGCAGTATTATAGTAGTTATATTTCTGTACATAGGGGGCAGTATTATAGTAGTTATATTCTTGTACATAGGGGGCAGTATTATAGTAGTTATATTCCTGTACATAGGGGGCAGTATTATAGTAGTTATATTCCTGTACATAGGGGGCAGTATTATAGTAGTTATATTCCTGTACATAGGGGACAGTATTATAGTAGTTATATTCTTGTACATAGGGAGCAGTATTATAGTAGTTATATTCTTGTACATAGGGGGCAGTATTATAGTAGTTATATTCTTGTACATAGGGGGCAGTATTATAGTAGTTATATTCTTGTACATAGGGAGAAGTATTATAGTAGTTATATTCCTGTACATAGGGGGCAGTATTATAGTAGTTATATTCCTGTACATAGGGGGCAGTATTATAGTAGTTATATTCTTGTACATAGGGGGCAGTATTATAGTAGTTATATTCCTGTACATAGGGGGCAGTATTATAGTAGTTATATTCCTGTACATAGGGGGCAGTATTATAGTAGTTATATTCTTGTACATAGGGGGCAGTATTATAGTAGTTATATTCCTGTACATAGGGGGCAGTATTATAGTAGTTATATTCTTGTACATAGGGGGCAGTATTATAGTAGTTATATTCTTGTACATAGGGGGCAGTATTATAGTAGTTATATTCCTGTACATAGGGGTATTATTATAGTAGTTATATTCTTGTACATAGGGAGCAGTATTATAGTAGTTATATTCTTGTACATAGGGGGCAGTATTATAGTAGTTATATTCTTGTACATAGGGGGCAGTATTATAGTAGTTATATTCTTGTACATAGGGGACAGTATTATAGTAGTTATATTCCTGTACATAGGGGACAGTATTATAGTTATATTCCTGTACATAGGGGGCAGTATTATAGTAGTTATATTCTTGTACATAGGGGGCAGTATTATAGTAGTTATATTCTTGTACATAGGGGGCAGTATTATAGTAGTTATATTCTTGTACATAGGGGGCAGTATTATAGTAGTTATATTCTTGTACATAGGGAGAAGTATTGCAGTAGTTATATTCCTGTACATAGGGAGAAGTATTATAGTAGTTATATTCTTGTACATGATAATGATCTGCATAGTATTAAAGATACAATCCTGTGTATATGGTAAATGGGTTCTATACTTGTTCTGTGTATTGTGTATCACATGAATTGTACATCAGCTATATATAATGGGTCTTGTGTATCTGCCCCCATTGCTCTGCTTTGTGTACTGGTTATGATGGGTAATGACTGGTTCTGTGTTCTCCTCCCTCAGGTGTGTCCCACGCGGTGCAGGTGACGATGCCTGACCACAAGAAGTCGGTCATGCTCTTCCAGTCCACCTTGTTGCGGTGCCATTACTCCACCACCTCCTCGCAGCCCGTCCTGGTGCAGTGGAAGTACAAGTCTTTTTGCCAGGATCGTACAGAGGAGGCGCTGGGCATCGGAAAACCGCCAAACAAAGCCAACATGGGGGGCAACCAGTACCTGGACTGTGCCGACGGCAGCCGGACGGTGCGACCCGTGGCCTCCAAACTGGGAGACAGCGTGACCCTGGGAGACTTCTACAAGGGGCGTCCGGTCACCATTGTAAACGGTACGTTAGCTTTTAGTATACTGGTCTCTTAAAGGGGTTGTCCTAAGACTTCTGGTTATGCTTAACCCACATAATAGGGGCCATCACATGCATTAATGGGGATTCCCACGTGAATTTTACTGTGTAGCTCAGGGGCACCTGAGGGTTTGGTCCTCCGTATCATAAAATACAATTTTAACTGATTTAAGAGTAACATGATCAGAAAATGTCAACTGTGTAACAACATATCCTTAGAAAATGTCCTCAGTATCTGATTAGTGGGGGGGTCTGACACCCAGAACCCCCACAGATCAGTGTATAAGGAATGGAACAGGAAGCAGACAGCGCCGTTCTGTCTGTAGTGGTCAGACCAGGTTACTGCATACCAGCATATATTCATTTTGATTGGAGCTAAGGTGCAGCTACTCAGTATCACCACTACACAGAGACGGCGCTGTCTACTTCCTGTGCCATTGTTATCAGCAGGTGAGGACATCTTAACTTGAAAGGGGGTGTCCGACCCCCACCAGTCTGATATTAGAGGTTTATACATAATATATTCTAGATTACTCCTTTGTCATCGCCCCTCATATTTGCAGTTTTCTGTACATTCTATTCTATGATTTTATTATGTATCGGATCCTTTAATAAAAAGTAGCAATTTTCCTGTAAATTATGTAACAAACGTCAGCCCCGCCCCCTCCCAGTCTCCCGGATCTAATCCTGCAGGACCGCGATCACTGATGGAAAGCGAGATAACGAGCGGCTCGTTACAGTCGGCAGAGCTGGATGCGTCATACATTGTATTATACTGACTAGATCCTGAAAAAGCTGGGTCTCTGCCAATATGGAAATTGTAGTAGGGACGTGTATTAGAGCAAATCTACCGGCTTAGACCGAGCTGGGACTGGAGATTCAGGAGTAGCAGAGCTGATGCCGTCATCTAACGCTCAGGTTGTGTTTTATTTTTGTACATTTTTTATTTTGTCATTAATATAAGTTGATTATAACTTATAAGGGGTTGTATCTGCAGGTTTTCCAGAGGCTGCCGGCTCCACCTCGCTGCCTACTCACGTCCTAACTACCTGGTCCAAATGCTTATAGGAGGGGAAATATCTATGTAATCAAAATTACAGGACCGTGATAATCTTCTTATATGTGTTATCCATACCCTTCTTCCTTCTAAAATCAACTTTTATTATTATGTTAATGAACCTGAAGGGTTACCTGAGCCTTTCTGTGCTGTAGCTTCGCAGGCTGTTACACTGTCTCCCCCTCCCACTGCTCCCCCTCCCTCTGTCTGATGTAATCTCACACAGTGGGATGGAGGAATAGCCCCTTCACAGTGTAACAGCCTTTGAAACCAAAGTACAGAGGTCCCTGGTAACCCTTCAAGCTCATTAGCATAATTTTTAAAGTTGATTTGAGCAATAACGAGGCCATTGATAACAAATATAAGAAGATACCACAGTCACGGTGCCTGGATCTATGAGTAAGTGCCCTTGTTTTATCACAGCACGGCACCCTGGTAACCCTTCAAACTCATTAGCATAATTGTAAAAGTTGATTTGAGCAATAAGGAGGTCATGGATAACAAATATAAGAAAATTTCCCCAGTCACGGTGCCTGGATCTATGAGTAATGTCCCTGTTTTATCATGATGGATTTTGATGGTAGATTTCCTTTAACTTATAGTGACTTTAATGAAGTGTTTCACTCACCTCTTCTGATACCTTGCAGCGAGTTCACATAGGTCCATCTGTAGTGCAGGACAACCGGGGGCCAAATGAAGACCTCAGTGCTTAGTGTCTGCCAGAGGCAGGGTCTAATAGGCCGTCTATCAGTGATACTATGTATCAAATCATTGCATATTCAGATCCCCATGTGCGTATAATAATAGATGGAGAAATGAATAAATATGAATTAAATTAATAAAAATAATAAAATATAGTAAAAAAAAAATCATATAAAAAATCTAAAGAAAGAAAACGTATATTTCCTCGTGAATTTGCACAGTATTTAGTCTCCACAGTAAAAGTCATTAAATTAACATCCGTTTAACAACAAAACAATAATAATAATTGATTAAAATAAAGAAATAAAATGGTCCTTAAATGTCAGCCCGCTCTGTAGGTGTAGAAGAACAGCAGGGGAATAAAGTTACCAAGTTATGTCGTGCGGTGATCACCGTTAATTAAAAATATCAAAACAGCTATTTTTATAATTTGTTAAAAAAGTTCATAGAAGTTCGGCAATAAATAATTTGTATCCCAAAATGAAAAAAAATAGCTAAAGTAAAATATTCAACTGCAAAAGTCCTTAAAGGGCTATGATGACTGGAAAGCCTTATTCCCTTTCCACAGCTCTTTATACACACCACCTGCAGAGAGAGGGGAGCGGCGCCCCCTCTCTCTGCAGGTGGTGCTTGGTATCGCATTTCAACACATATTCACATTCATATTTTACTGAAGTTGAGCTGCAGTACCAGATGCCGCCTGTGGACTGGTGCGGCGCTCTTTGTGTGCAGCCATATTTTTCTGCTATGAGGTGATATCACCGTGCTGCGGGTGCAGGGCCGTGCACGTCATTATGGAGGCCTCCGTCACTCTCTAGGACACTGTTTATTGCAGCCATTACTCTTATCAGCTCCTAATCATTATTATTTTCCATTTTTCGCTTCACAGATTTTATGTGTCCGGCACAGAATGAGGGATGGAAATATTATTAGTGTGGATGCAGTTATTATAGATTTTGTTGTATTCAGATCCGTGTTGTGTAATAGAGAGAGAAATCTCACCCCCTGCCGGTAGAGGTTGATGCTATGATACCCATACAGGATCCTCAGATCACAGTCGTGCTCCCCCAATCCCATACAGGCTCCAAAATCCCAAACAGGCTCCTCAGATCCCCTACAGACTCACCAGAATCCATACAGGCTCCCAAGATTGCATAAGGGTCCAGAGATCCCCTACAGCAGTGATGCCAAATAATACTGCCAGCGTGTTAGTCTCTGCTCTGCCTCTCCGATGCTCAGAGAATCACTGGAGCTCCGGCACGTAGCAACAGCTTGTAGCCTGGCCGGAGCTCCATTAATAAATCACATGGTGGAGGCAATGGCGTGCGTGCCAGCAGAGAGGGCTCCGCGTGCCCTGTTTGGCACACGTGCCATAGGTTCGCCACCACTGCCCTACAGGATACCTAGATCACAGACTGGCTTACAGACCACAGACAAGCTCCTCAGATCACAGACAGGCTCCCCAGATCATAGGCAGGCTCCCCAGATCCCATACAGACTTCCAAGATCCCATAAGACTCCCCAGATCCCATACAGGCTCCCAATATCCCATAAGGCTCCAGAGATCCCCTACAGGCTCCAGAGGTCCCCTACAGGCTCCTGAGATCCCATTCAGGATTCCTAGATCAAAGACAGGCTCCCCAAATCCCATAAGGGCTCCCCAGATTACATACAGGCTCTTGAGATCCCCTACAGCCCCCACCCCCAGATCCCCTAGAGACACCCAGATCACAGACAGGCTCCCAAGGTCCCACACTGGCTCCCCAGATCCCATGCAGGCTCCCCAGATCCCATACAGGCTCCCCAGATCCCATACAAGCTCTCAGGATCACATAAGACTCCACAGATCCCTTACACATACCTCAGATCCCATGCAGACTCTCTCGTGCCTCTGATAACACTTCTGGTCGTTGTTGTTGTTCCTAGATGCGGACCTCCAGTTTGGCACCGTGCAGTGGGGGGACAGCGGCCTCTATTACTGCCTCGTCGCTGTCTCTGACGACCTGGAAGGCAAGAATGAGGATCGGGTGGAGGTCCTCGTGATGGGTACGTACCACTATCCTATACTGATATACAAGTGGGCGGAGCAATCCTTTATAACAGCAGAAATGTCTGTAAGGATATATCGAATGTTATCTACCATTGTCATGTTCAGTAATCCAGCGCATTGTCCTCTGTTATCAGCCATTTACTGACTGAGGATTTATCGTTGGAAGCTATTATTATCCTGTGCTTCTTTTCTTTGGTGAGAAAACCGTAACAATGTCATCCACATCCAGGGGTGAGCAAGTGCTGCCCAAATCTAGTGTGTGTAGGCTTCACAGTACACAACATTTATCTAGACCTCTGATTTGTGCGGCAGATTCAATATTCCCTGGCGCCAGCAGAGGATGCCCCTAATTTATTACATCGTCATACATTATACACCTATCCGTCTGACCTTTGTCTCTTTATAGTTCTTAAGGGGTGCTGGTAACTTCCCCAATACTGACCCCCCCCCCCCACTAGTGACCCCAATTGCACCTCACTGCGACCCCTACAATGCTGACCCATGTTGCACCTCACTAAAAGCTGTGACCCCCTTCAATACTGACCCCTGTGGCACCTCACTGAAAACTGTTACCTCCCCAATACTGAACCCTGTGACACCCGACTAGTAACTGTAACCCCCCCCCAATACTGTACCCTGTGACACCTGACCAGTAACTGTGAACCCCCCAATACTGACCCCTGTGGAACCTCATTGGTAAATGTGACTCCTCCAATACTGACCCCTGTGGAACCTCATTGGTAAATGTGACTCCTCCAATACTGAGCCCTGTGGCACTTGACTCCTAACTGTGACCCCTGTGGCACTTCACTAAAAACTGTGATTCCCTCCAATACTGACCCCTGTGACACCCAACTAGTAACTGTGAGCCCCCCAATACTGACCCCTGTGACACCCGACTAGTAACTGTGAGCCCCCCAATACTGACCTCTGTGACACCCGACTAGTAACTGTGAGCCCCCCAATACTGACCCCTGTGACACCCGACTAGTAACTGTGAGCCCCCCAATACTGACCCCTGTGACACCCGACTAGTAACTGTGACCCCTATGACACCCAACTAGTAACTGTGAGCCCCCCAATACTGACCCCTGTGACACCCGACTAGTAACTGTGAGCCCCCCAATACTGACCTCTGTGACACCCGACTAGTAACTGTGAGCCCCCCAATACTGACCCCTGTGACACCCGACTAGTAACTGTGACCCCTGTGACACCCAACTAGTAACTGTGAGCCCCCCAATACTGACCCCTGTGACACCCGACTAGTAACTGTGAGCCCCCCAATACTGACCTCTGTGGCACTTGACTCGTAACTGTGACCCCCCCAATACTGACCTCTGTGGCACTTGACTCATAACTGTGACCCTTGTGGCACCTGAAAACTGTGACCCCCTCCAATACTGACCCCTGTGGCACCTTACTAGCAACTGTGATCCCCCCAGTATTGACCCTTGTGGCACCTCACTGGTAACTGTGACCCACCCCATCAATACTGACCCCTGTGACACCCGACCAGTAACTGTAACCCCCCCCCCCAATACTGACCCCTGTGACACCCGACCAGTAACTGTAAACCCCCCCCCCCCCAATACTGAACCCTGTGACACCCGGCTAGTAACTGTAACCTCCCCCCAATACTGAACCCTGTGACACCCGACCAGTAACTGTGAACCCCCGAATACTGACCCCTGTGGAACCTCATTGGTAAATGTGACTCCTCCAATACTGACCCCTGTGGCACTTGACTCCTAACTGTGACCCCTGTGGCACTTCACTAAAAACTGTGATTCCCTCCAATACTGATACCTGTGACACCCGACTAGTAACTGTGAGCCCCCCAATACTGACCCCTGTGACACCCGACTAGTAACTGTGAGCCCCCCCAATACTGACCCCTGTGGCACCTCACTGAAAACTGTTACCTCCCAATACTGAACCCTGTGACACCCGACTAGTAACTGTAACCCCCCCCCCAATACTGTACCCTGTGACACCTGACCAGTAACTGTGAACCCCCCAATACTGACCCCTGTGGAACCTCATTGGTAAATGTGACTCCTCCAATACTGAGCCCTGTGGCACTTGACTCCTAACTGTGACCCCTGTGGCACTTCACTAAAAACTGTGATTCCCTCCAATACTGACCCCTGTGACACCCAACTAGTAACTGTGACCCCTCCAATACTGACCCCTGTGGCACTTGACTCCTAACTGTGACCCCTGTGGCACTTCACTAAAAACTGTGATTCCCTCCAATACTGATACCTGTGACACCCGACTAGTAACTGTGAGCCCCCAATACTGACCCCTGTGACACCCGACTAGTAACTGTGAGCCCCCCAATACTGACCTCTGTGGCACTTGACTCGTAACTGTGACCCTTGTGGCACCTGAAAACTGTGACCCCCTCCAATACTGACCCTTGTGGCACCTCACTGGTAACTGTGACCCACCCCATCAATACTGACCCCTGTGATACCCCACTGGTAACTGTGACCTCCCAATACTGACCCCTGTGACACCCCACATGTAACTATGACCCTTCCCTAATACTGACCCCTGTGGCACCCCACTGGTAAATGTGAACCTATCCAACACTAACCCGTGTGCACCCCAATGTGACCCCTTAATACTGGCCCAGTGCACCCCAGTGGTAACCACAAGCTCATGTGATGGTATCGAGGCTTGGTCGAGGTTTTGCCGGGTATAGAATGTTACAGGGAACAAAAGATGAAGTGAAACAATGTTGCTAAGTGGAGATTACACAATGGATCAGGGTGCTCCTGTCGTGGGTGACACGACTTGGGTGCACTCGCCTCTTGCATGGAACTTACACAATGTATACACAAGAGACAAGCGCCACTCTATAGGGTTAACCCCCGGGTGCCCTCCATAAGACGGAGAGGCCGGGGATTCCCTAATGATATAATGGTGAGGAGGATTCCCTGGATGTGCTCCTGTACGGCTGCGCTCCTCCCGCCAGGCTCGGAGGTATAATTTCTTCTTAAACGCAGTGTTTAATGTGTAATTCATTTAGGAAGACGTCGTTACTGCAGCTGGTGACGGAGGGGCCATTAAACTTTTAATATTTCCACCTCTCGGGAATACACCGCAGCTGTGAGCGCTGCGCCTGCCAGATAGCTCCCCATTTTTTGACGTCTTTGGTGTCTAAACACAGAATAGCAAGTGAAGCAAAGTCTCCAAGAATAATTAACCCCTTCACCCCCGCAGTGACAGGACAGCAGGGGTTAATCGCAGAATAATTCTGTGGATCAGATTTTAGTAAATGGCAGATCCGGGGCAGACGTATGGATATTCTGGGCTCTCTGCAGCCAGTGTTAGGTATTGTCCCTGGAGAGATGTGTACTCAGCCATCTGTGTATCTTGTTAGTAGCAGCAGGACTGTAATATATGGATTTATATTCCAGGATTATTTTAGCTTCACCTATTAGACTGGAGACATGTCCTCACACTGCTGTGTTCTGTGCTTTCTACAGCCAGTGTTAGGTATTGTCCCTGGAGAGATGTGTAATCAGACCTTTGTGTAAATTGTTGGTAGCAGCAGGACTGTAATATATGGATTTATATTCTAGGATTGTAGCTTCACCGGTTGCACTGGGGACATGTCCTCACACTGCTGTGTCCTGGTCTCTCCGCAGCCAGTGTTATGTATTTTCCCTGGATAGATGTGTACTCAGACATCTGTGTATCTTGTTAGTAGCCGGGGGACTGTGTTATATGGATTTATATTTGAGGATTGTAGCTTCACCGATTGCACTGGAGACATGTCCTCACACTGCTGTGTTCTGTGCTTTCTACAAACAGTGTTAGGTATTGTCCCTGGAGAGATGTGTACTCAGACATCTGTGTTTCTTGTTAGTAGCAGCAGGACTGTGATACATAGATTTATATACCTGGATTGTAGCTTCACCGATTGCACTGGGGACATGTCCTCACACTGCTGTGTTCTGGGCTCTCTGCAGCCAGTGTTATGTATTGTCCCTGGATAGATGTGTACTCAGACATCTGTGCATCTTGTTAGTAGCAGCAGGACTGTGATACATAGATTTATATTCCAGGATTGTAGCTTGGGGTGTGTGTTCTGGTCACTTTTATGCAGCGATTACATAAAGCGGGATAACCCTTTAATTACAAAATCCCCCAATAACAATGGAGAAGGGGCATGTCCCGTGCCTGCAGGCAGCTGCCGGTACCAGGGTCACCATTGACACCCCCCTCCCCCCAGTAATCTTCTCCAGGATCCCATGTGATGCGCTCATTGAATAACGCAACTTCCATCCCTCGTGCAAAACGGAGAGTCCTAGGTAAACACGAGGCGTTCATCTGTCCTAAAGGATTACATTGATTCCACTCCGGATAGCGACGCAGAAAGGTCGCGGAGATGACAATGTTGGTAAATCATCACCGCTACAGCAGTGCTGCTCATTCGGCCGCAGATTAATTAGACGGAAAAGCAGATGCTACCTCCTGACATTTTCCCTTCACCGGATTGAATTAAGGAAATAAAAGTTTAAAATCTGCCTGGAGCGAGCGGGGGAGAAGCTCTGTGCAGAAAGACGTAGATAATAAAGGGGAAATGGATTTAAAGGGGTTGTCAGATTAAAAAAAACATTTGTGGAAGACTCCACGATCAAGTGCAGAGGACGTCTACTTGTCTGAAGAACCAAGGTTATCTATGTATTATTTGGTTGTAATACTTAGCTTCTCCTGCGGGGGCACTGCAGGGAGATTGTACACTTTGGGGTTCATTTACTAAGGGCCCGATTCGCGTTTTACCGACGTGTTACCCGAATATTTCCGACTTGCGCCGATTGTACCTGAATTGCCCCGGGATTTTGGCACATGCGATCGGATTGTGGCGCATCGGCGCCGGCATGCACGCAACGGAAATCGGGGGGCGTGGCGGAATGAAAACCCGACGTATTCGGAAAAACCGCTGCATTTAAAAACGGAAAATGTGTCGCTCAGGACGCGCTTACTTTCACTCAGCCGGCCTCGGTGAATTCCAGCGCATTCATATGCTCCTTTCAGCGCAGCAGCGCCACCTGGTGGACCTGGAGGAACTGGAGGAACTCCCTTATTAAATCCCGGCCGGACCCGAATCCAGCGCAGAGAACGCGCCGCTGGATCGCGAATGGACCGGGTAAGTAAATCTGCCCCAATATATATAGCCACTGGAGGTCTCGCTATCATCAGCTGATTCTTGGGTAACTCTTAACCAGAGATGAGCAGACCTGATGTTTCCGTTTGGGGTTCGACCCAGACAAATTGCCGGATTGGTGGCATAACAGCCGGCCAGGCGAATGACACTTCTAGCTGCTAGCCACAGGTACGACTGGCCAGGGCGTCCGAACCTGAATGCCAACATCGATTCTGCTTATCTCTACTCTTATGCAAGAATTCAGACCTTGCTAAAGATCTTCCGATTATCACGCAACTTTTTGCCCTCAAAAAGTCACAGTTGACTCCACCGTTTTAAAGATACCTCAAGCCGCCGACATGTATGATTATTCCTCCCCCCCGGCCCTTGTGTCTACACATATGGAAAGCCCTCGGTTTGATCTTCTGTACAAAGATTAGATAATAACCTTCCTGTCTTCTGATTCTCTCAGAATTAGGTTCTCGAGTAGAAGATAATTCATCAAAAAGACCCTTGAGATTCAACAAGACCCTTGAAATTATAGAGCTTTCGAAATAAAAAAAATAATATAAGAAGTGATGTAGGCCGTGATTTATCAGAAGGTGATGATCAGTCGTCTTCATGATGAGAGGAACATGAGCCGGTAGTAGAGGGGTTCTCCTCTGGACATTCCCAGACTTGCCGGATACTTTGGATCCATCAGATGATGGACACCAATGCCAATGGTTGTTGGATGTCCATCCTGCTGTTAAGTTGTTATCATGGTTCTGGTACGGGTTCTGTTTGGTTTCTGTCACTGTGCTGGCATCAGTTATTTAGGTTGTCATAGAGTCTGTTTGGTTTTCATCTTGCTGCTTGCATGGAACCTGTTGGGTGTCCATCTTGGTGCATGTATAAGGCATGTTGTGTGTCCATCTTGGTGCTGTCATGTGACCAGTTGGGTGTCCCTCATGGTATTGGAATGGTATCTATTTGGTTTCCCTTATGGTCCCGGCATGGACCTGTTAGGTGTCCATCTTGGTGCTTGGACGTGACCTGGTCCCTTGTGGTCCTGGCATAGGGTCTATTGGGTTTCCATCATTTTCCTGGCATGTGGTTTGTTGGGTGTTTGTCATGGTGGTGTCATTGAGTTGCTTGCTTAGTCATGGTGCTGGCATGGGGTCTTATGAAACCTGACCATAAGTGTTTAATCCTCTACATCACCATCAGAGGACAGATGAAGCATTACACAATCACTCACATAAATCGGTGGTCTATATATTGAATGTGGTTGTGGCATAGGGTCTGCTGGGTTTTCAATCATGGTGATGGCATTGGGTCTGTTGAGTTTTTGGCATGATTCTGGCATGGGGTCTATAGAATTTTTGGCTTGGATTTTTTGGATTTCCATCATGAAGCTTGTATGGCATCTATGAGTTTCCATCATGGTGCAGGCATGGGGTCTGTAGGGTTTCTATCATTGAGCTGGCATGATGTCCTTTGGGTTCCTATCAAGGAACTGGCATGGGGTCAGCTGGGTTTCCATCATAGTACTGGCATGGGTTCATTGGTTCCCCTCATGGAGCTGGGGTGATGTCCGTTGAGTTTCTATCATGGAACTGGCATGGGGTCAGTTGGGTTTCCATCATAATACTGGGCAAGGGATCAATTGGCTTTCCTTCATGGTACTGGCAGGGGACTTGTTGGGTGTCCATCATGGTGCTGCAATTTGACCTGGTCCCTTGTGGTCCTGGCATAGGGTCTATTGGGTGCCCATCATTGTCCTGGCATGTGGTTTGTTGGGTGTCTGTTATGGTGCTAGCTTGGGATCTTATAAAACCTCACCATAAGTGTTTAATCCTCTATCCTTGGGGTTCTTTTGGGTTTCCATTATGAAGCTTGCATGGCATCTATGAGTTTCCATCATGGTGCTGGCATGTGGTTCATTGGTTCCCCTCATGGCGCAGGCATGGAGTCTATTGGATATCTATCATGGAGGTGGTATGGGGTCTGTTGGGTTTCCATAATAGTACAGGGTGTGGGATCAATTGGCTTTCCTTCATGGTGCCGACATGGGATCTGTTGGGTGTGTATCATGGGTCTGACATGAGATCTGTTGGGTGTCTATCCTGGGGCTGACATGAGATCTGTTGGGTGTGTATCATGGTGCTGACATGGGATCTGTTGGGTGTGTATCATGGGGCTGACATGAGATCTGTTGGGTGTCTATCATGGGGCTGACATGAGATCTGTTGGGTGTCTATCATGGGCCTGACATGGGATCTGTTGGGTGTCTATCATGGGGCTGACATGGGATCTGTTGGGTGTCTATCATGGGGCTGACATGGGATCTGTTGGGTGTCTATCATGGGGCTGACATGAGATCTGTTGGGTGTCTACCATGGGGCTGACATGGGATCTGTTGGGTGTCTATCGTGGGGCTGACATGGGATCTGTTGGGTGTCTATCATGGGGCTGACATGGGATCTGTTGGGTGTCTATCATGGGGCTGACATGGGATCTATTGGATATCTATCATGGAGGTGGTATGGGGTCTGTTGGGTTTCCATAATAGTACAGGGTGTGGGATCAATTGGCTTTCCTTCATGGTGCCGACATGGGATCTGTTGGGTGTGTATCATGGTGCTGACATGGGATCTGTTGGGTGTCTATCATGGGGCTGACATGAGATCTGTTGGGTGTCTATCATGGGGCTGACATGGGATCTGTTGGGTGTCTATCATGGGGCTGACATGGGATCTGTTGGGTGTCTATCATGGGGCTGACATGGGATCTGTTGGGTGTCTATCATGGGGCTGACATGAGATCTGTAGGGTGTCTATCATGGGGCTGACATGGGATCTGTTGGGTGTCTATCGTGGGGCTGATATGGGATCTGTTGGGTGTCTATCATGGTGCTGACATGGGATCTGTTGGGTGTCTATCATGGGGCTGATATGGGATCTGTTGGGTGTCTATCATGGTGCTGACATGGGATCTGTTGGGTGTCTATCATGAGGCTGACATGGGATCTGTTGGGTGCCTATCATGGGGCTGACATGGGATCTGTTGGGTGTCTATCATGGTGCTGACATGGGACCTGTTGGGTGTCTATCATGGTGCTGACATGGGACCTGTTGGGTGTCTATCATGGGGCTGACATGGGATCTGTTGGGTGTCTACCGTGGGTCTGACATGAGATCTGTTGGGTGTCTATCCTGGGTCTGACATGGGATCTGTTGGGTGTCTATCCTGGGTCTGCCATGGGATCTGTTGGGTGTCTATCATGGTGCTGACATGAGATCTGTTGGGTGTCTATCATGGGGCTGACATGGGATCTGTTGGGTGTCTATCGTGGGTCTGACATGAGATCTGTTGGGTGTCTATCCTGGGTCTGACATGGGATCTGTTGGGTGTCTATCCTGGGTCTGCCATGGGATCTGTTGGGTGTCTATCATGGTGCTGACATGAGATCTGTTGGGTGTCTATCTTGGGGCTGACATGAGATCTGTTGGGTGTCTATCCTGGGTCTGACATGGGATCTGTTGGGTGTCTATCCTGGGTCTGACATGGGATCTGTTGGGTGTCTATCCTGGGTCTGCCATGGGATCTGTTGGGTGTCTATCATGGTGCTGACATGAGATCTGTTGGGTTTCTTTCATGGGGCTGACATGGGATCTGTTGGGTGTCTATCACGGGGCTGACATGGGATCTGTTGGGTGTCTATCCTGGGTCTGACATGGGATCTGTTGGGTGTCTATCATGGGACTGACCTCCGTCACTTATGTGAACAGAGCTGAACATAAAGTTTCTTCCTGCTGTAACAAACAGCAATCACCTGTAATCCTAACAGCAAGCATTACATTCCTCTGCAGCGCCACCACAGGACAGATAATGAATTACACATCAATAGCTTGTAAAGATTTTCATTACCCGGAGGCTTTGAGTGTAAACAAGGAGCCATATGGAAAATTACATTCTGTGTCTGTAAACCTTAAATCTTGAAATAGAAGGCCCCTGGACATAAGCGCTCGCTATAAGATTCACACTACGAAGACATCAAATTACTGGATGGAGGCGCTGGTAGTGACGGTCTGCAGAAGGCGGCTGTACCTCTATGATAAGACCACTTATCTTCCATGGCGGGCGTGGAGCGCCGTGTGTATGGTTCTGCACCGGGAACTCCATCAATAATGATAGCGGCAGGCAGGCTGTCAGCGCTTCACTGACGGCAGCTGAGTCTTCTCGTGTCAGCAGCTGTCATTGACGTAGTGTCGCATATTGCAGACCGTGGCAGCTCTGCTTACAGCGATAGTGCTGGACGGTAATAAAAAATGTATATTCAGTTTACAGAAGGCGCACCTATCACCAGGAATGTCATTCTTAGCTGATGACAGGTTCCAGTAGCCTATGCTATGCAGATTGGAAAAATACATTTGTCAGCATTCTAAATCATTTCAGTACTTTATAAAACTTTATTTCACAATAATACCTGTCTCACAGCCAGAAGTGCATGGTGAGTCCTGAGGGGGGGGGGGGGGGGCAGCTGTGTGTGCCTGTGTCTGAGTCTCTACAGCGCATCCAACACCCTCTGCTCCTCCCCACTTCCTGTCATGTGCATTGAGCAGGGGAGGGGGCGGAGAGGAAGAATGTATGAGGAGACTGAGACACAGGTACACACAGAAGGGCTCAGTGGATGTGGCGAGTGTGGGTGGATTTGGGGAAGACTGTTTTCTGGACTGTTGGGCGCCTCATAGACACTGGGGCTCATTTACTAAGTGTCCAAACGCAGCACTTTTGTCGGGTTTCCCGAATATTTCCGATTTACGCCGAATTGCCCGTCGGACTTTCACGCGACAGAAATGGGGGGGGGGGGCGGGTCCATCGGATTCAGAAAAAACGCGGAATTTAAAAAGGATTTGTGTTGCAAGATCAAGCACTCGCATGCATCGGGAAGAAGAAGGTGAACTCCGGCAGACCTCAGCGGGGAAGCGACACATGCAGGAAATTGGACGCACGATCTTAGTGAATACCGGCAGACCCGAATCCTGGTTGGAGAACGCACCGCGGGATCGCGACTGGACCGGGTAAGTAAATGTGCCCCATTGTGGAAAAATTAACACTCAGCCTCAGACTGCCTCAGCTTCTGATTGGCTCAGCAAACACAAGCGCTTCCTGTGTGCTGAAACGGGAGCAGGAAGTAGACAAGCAGGATCCCCGTAAGATTCAAACTACACTAATTGGGAATTGGTTCCTGTGCCAGCTGTGACATTGGATATAATTACAAATAGGGGAGGGAGGGTGGGAAGATTCGCAGGAAAGAGGGTGGTATCACCCTTGCAGCCTGCTTTATCACTTTTGCCCACCTCTAGATACCACCCACACCTGTAGCCCACCCCCAGTCACTTAGCCCATGTACCCGGGGGATAAACAAACTTTTCTTAAAAGGGGCCATGCTGCACCTGCTAAAAACCTTTCTAAATTTTCACGCCTGAACCTGCAGGCAGTCATTAGCCCCACGGCTAAGCGTCTGCAGGCTATCAAAGATCCATGCTCCACATCACTAAGGGGCCATCACAGAATCCTTTGACCATTAAGGATTCTTAAAGGAAATCTACCTTTACAATCCATCCTGATAAACCATGGACATTACTCATAGATCCAGGCACCGGGACTATGGGAATGTTCTGATATTTGTTATCCGTGGCCTCCTTCCTTCTAAAATCCCATTTTTTAAAATTAGCTAATGAGCTTGAATAAGCCCCTGGGGGCGTTACCAGATCTCCTCTGTGTTATAGCTTTACAGGCTGTTACACGGTGCAGGAGTACTTCCCATGTAACAGCCTGTGAAGCTGCAGTACAGAGGGGCTCAGGTAATGCCCTGCAGAGCCCTTGTGGCTCATTAGCATAATTTTAAAAGTAGATTTTAGAAGAAGAACAAATATAAGAAGATTACCACAGCCCCGGTGCCCCTGGTTTATCAGGATGGATTTTGATGGTAGATTTCCTTTAATTTAACCCCTTGATTGCCTTAGACCATCAGTGGTGTAGACATTAACCCTTTACAATCAGAGCACGGGGAACATGCCAGATCTCTGTTTAGTGAAGGCTTAGATACAGAAACAATTCATAAACTATCACCAAATAGCAGAGGAGGCCATGGTACAGATTAACCCCCTGCTGGCCATGGCTTCCTCCTTGTATTAACCCCTAATCCTTCATCCTTACCGATCAGCGCTCAGCATCACGTTGTTTACATTAAGATTAAGCCCATTTTCTTATTTTTGCGCAAGTTAAGAAAATTGACAGAAATAGTCTCGAAAACTACAGGTTGCCTTGACAACCTCTTCTCGGAACCTTTCATCTCGTAATACCTAAAACTCACATCACAATGTAAATGAGAGTGGAGGGGGTGCAGAGAACCGAAAAACAAGCGCCCTATTATGTGCTTACATCGTAAGCGGTTCACAGGTCTCTGACTTTGTCATTCAAAATTTTCCACATTTGTAGGGGGAGGAGGGGGGGGGGGGTTATCTCAAAACGTCAGACTGGTTCAACCAAAGGACATACCCCCCTGGGGATGTGGCGGAACTTCCATATGGTAATAGTACAAAATATGGCCATAATTTATTATCTGTAGTCCGTATGTCTCTCCAAATTCCTATTCATATAAAAAATGAACATTACTGAGGGTGAGACAGGGAGCAACATCCCCCTCCCTGTACAATGACCTCTATATAGATAAGCTGTGACATCATCTATTGTCAGTCGTGATGTAATGATGGGTCATTGTTATCTATATAGAGGTCATTGTACAGGGAGGGGGAGGAGATAAGCTGTGACATCATCTATTGTCAGTAGTGATGTAATGATGGGTCAGTGTTATCTATATAGAGGTCATTGTACAGGGAGGGGGAGGAGATAAGCTGTGACATCATCTATTGTCAGTAGTGATGTAATGATGGGTCAGTGTTATCTATATAGAGGTCATTGTACAGGGAGGGGGAGGGGATAAGCTGTGACATCATCTATTGTCAGTAGTGATGTAATGATGGGTCAGTGTTATCTATATAGAAGTCATTGTACAGGGAGGGGGAGGAGATAAGCTGTGACATCATTTATTGTCAGTAGTGATGTAATGATGGGTCAGTGTTATCTATTTAGAGGTCATTGTGCAGGGAGGGGGAGGGGATAAGCTGTGACATCATCTATTGTCAGTAGTGATGTAATGATGGGGCAGTGTTATAGATAACACTGACCCATCATTACATCACTACTGACAATAGATGATGTCACAGCTTATCTCCTCCCCCTCCATGTACAATGACCTCTATACAGATAACACTGACCCATCATTACATCACTACTGACAATAGATGATGTCACAGCTTATCTCCTCCCCCTCCCTGTACAATGACCTCTATATAGATAACACTGACCCATCATTACATCACTACTGACAATAGATGATGTCACAGCTTATCTCCTCCCCCTCCCTGTACAATGACCTCTATATAGATAACACTGACCCATCATTACATCACTACTGACAATAGATGATGTCACAGCTTATCTCCTCCCCCTCCCTGTACAATGACCTCTATATAGATAACACTGACCCATCATTACATCACTACTGACAATAGATGATGTCACAGCTTATCTCCTCCCCCTCCATGTACAATGACCTCTATATAGATAACAATGACCCATCATTACATCACGACTGACAATAGATGATGTCACAGCTTATCTCCTCCCCCTCCCTGTACAATGACCTCTATATAGATAACACTGACCCATCACTACATCACTACTAACAATTTTTGTCTGTGGCCATGAGGCTACAGTAAAGTTGATCACTAAATGCTGTTATTAGGTCTCGGGTACGATAACCGCCAGCAGAACCATGTACAGAAATCAGGCGCTAATCAGAAAATAAAAGCAGATTAGTAAAAATTCATACAAAATGTTCTTATCTGGTTATAATTAGTCAAAATATTAAATTAAATATTAAATTAAATATTAAATTATTAAATAAAATCCAAAAAACAGGGCGTATTTTCCAGTATTTTAGTGCATATTGATAGATAATCATGGGCGTGGCCTTTTTTGTTTGTGTTATCGTTACGTCTGATGTTTCTCTTTGTTTTGTCTCCTTTGTGGTGAAGGCGTCTCTATAAAACAGCTGCCGCTCCCCATTGACGTAGACTCCATTGCCTTATTAAGATTCTATTCAGCCTCGTACAGAGACGGGGAAGCGCCTGCCGTAATTTACTTGCAGAGAGTCTGCTCGCCTAGCGCTTGCGCGGGGAGATAAAGGCGACACTCGTGACCTTTTGCTTCAGCAAACTACACAGAATGAAAAGACAACGAAAAGGTCACATAGAGCGGAGGGCGCGCGCCGCTGTATTGTCCCACCTCTATTGTAAACCGTCTCCCCGGGCGCGTTCAGCTCTCTCATTACACCTGAGCTTTGGCTTTTGGTCACTGTTATACGAGTAAACATTTAAAAAAAGACATATTTTTACATTTTTATTTCCAAATTTCAAACCCAACTCTTACAAGTACAAAGACATCGTAAAATAAAAATGGCCGCCTGATCAGAAGAGATCTGCAAGTCGAACGCGTCAAATTGTTTTCCACAATGTCTATGAGTTTTGGTTGCCTAGAAACCAGAACTTCCTGTTTGATTGAATTTCAGTTTCCCTAAAACCACTTGACTTCCTGTTTGTGTGAATTTCAGTTTCCCAGAAACCACTTGACTTCCTGTTTGTGTGAATTTCAGTTTCCCAGAAACCAGTTGACTTCCTGTTTGATTGAATTTCAGTTTCCCAGAAACCAGTTGACTTGCTGTTTGTGTGAATTTCAGTTTCCCAGAAACCACTTGACTTCCTGTTTGTGTGAATTTCAGTTTCCCAGAAACCACTTGACTTGCTGTTTGAGGGAATTTCAGTTTCCCAGAAACAACTTGACTTCCTGTTTGATTGAATTTCAGTTTCCCAGAAACCACTTGACTTGCTGTTTGTGTGAATTTCAGTTTCCCAGAAACCACTTGACTTCCTGTTTGTGTGAATTTCAGTTTCCCAGAAACCACTTGACTTCCTGTTTGAGGGAATTTCAGTTTCCCAGAAACCACTTGACTTCCTGTTTGAGGGAATTTCAGTTTCCCAGAAACCACTTGACTTGCTGTTTGATTGAATTTCAGTTTCCCAGAAACCACTTGACTTCCTGTTTGATTGAATTTCAGTTTCCCAGAAACCAGTTGACTTGCTGTTTGAGGGAATTTCAGTTTCCCAGAAACCACTTGACTTCCTGTTTGTGTGAATTTCAGTTTCCCAGAAACCACTTGACTTCCTGTTTGAGGGAATTTCAGTTTCCCAGAAACCACTTGACTTCCTGTTTGAGGGAATTTCAGTTTCCCAGAAACCACTTGACTTGCTGTTTGAGGGAATTTCAGTTTCCCAGAAACCACTTGACTTCCTGTTTGATTGAATTTCAGTTTCCCAGAAACCACTTGACTTCCTGTTAGTGTGAATTTCAGTTTCCCAGAAACCACTTGACTTCCTGTTTGAGGGAATTTCAGTTTCCCAGAAACCACTTGACTTCCTGTTTGAGGGAATTTCAGTTTCCCAGAAACCACTTGACTTCCTGTTTGAGGGAATTTCAGTTTCCCAGAAACCACTTGACTTGCTGTTTGTGTGAATTTCAGTTTCCCAGAAACCACTTGACTTCCTGTTTGTGTGAATTTCAGTTTCCCAGAAACCACTTGACTTCCTGTTTGAGGGAATTTCAGTTTCCCAGAAACCACTTGACTTCCTGTTTGAGGGAATTTCAGTTTCCCAGAAACCACTTGACTTGCTGTTTGAGGGAATTTCAGTTTCCCAGAAACCACTTGACTTCCTGTTTGAGGGAATTTCAGTTTCCCAGAAACCACTTGACTTGCTGTTTGAGGGAATTTCAGTTTCCCAGAAACCACTTGACTTCCTGTTTGATTGAATTTCAGTTTCCCAGAAACCACTTGACTTCCTGTTAGTGTGAATTTCAGTTTCCCAGAAACCACTTGACTTCCTGTTAGTGTGAATTTCAGTTTCCCAGAAACCACTTGACTTCCTGTTTGAGTGAATTTTAGTTTCCCAGAAACCACTTGACTTCCTGTTAGTGTGAATTTCAGTTTCCCAGAAACCACTTGACTTCCTGTTTGTGTGAATTTCAGTTTCCCAGAAACCACTTGACTTCCTGTTAGTGTGAATTTCAGTTTCCCAGAAACCACTTGACTTCCTGTTTGAGTGAATTTTAGTTTCCCAGAAACCACTTGACTTCCTGTTAGTGTGAATTTCAGTTCCCCAGAAACCACTTGACTTCCTGTTTGTGTGAATTTCGGTTGCCTAGAAATCACTCGACTTTCTGTCTGAGTGACTACCATCGGAGTTGTTTATGTAAAGATGTTTAACAACTGAAAGACAATCTGTTATTTATGAGGCTTTACATTACCTTCACAGAGGTGACATCTACAGTGCCCCCATGAGTACAGCTTCCCATTACTGAAATGCTGTTATGGTGAGGTCGACCATGGGGGCCCCACATCAGCAAGAGCCATGAAGTCTACACAATGACCCCATAACAATGACAGCCACAGTGTCCTCATAACATGGGCAGCAAAAGGACCTCCATTACTTTGACAACGAGTGCCTGTAGGACCCTATAACAGTGACACCCACAGTATCCTCTTTGACAACCACAACAACAGCAGCCACAGTGCCCCCATAATATAGACAGCCACAAACCCCCATAGCAGTATTAACCACAGTGCCCCCATAATAAAAACTGCCACCGTGACCCATAATAGATACCTCTATAATAGAGACAGCCACAGTGCCCCCATAATAGTGTCAGCCACAGTGACCCCCATAATAGAGACAACCACAGTGCCCGCCCCTAAATAGAGACAACACAGTGCCCCCTTAAAAGTTTTAGACAGCCATAATATAGACAGCCACAGTGCCCCCCGTAGCAGTTATAACCACAGTGCCCCCATTATAAATACTGCCACAGTGACCCATAATAGATACCTCTATAATAGAGACAGCCACAGTGCCCCCATAATAGTGTCAGCCACAGTGACCCCCATAATAGACAACCACAGTGCCCCCCATAAGAGACAACCACAGTGCCCCCCATAATAGAGACAACCACAGTGCCCCCTTAAAGGTTTCAGCCCAGTGTCCCATAGAGACAGAGCCCTATAATAGAGACAGCCACTGTGCCCCCCATAATAGAGACAGCCACAGTGCCCCCCATAATAGAGACAGCCACAGTGCCAGCATATTAGAAACAGCCACAGAGCCCCCCATAATAGAGACAGCCACAGTGCCCCCCATAATAAAGACAGCCACAGTGCCCCCCATAATAGAGACAGCCACAGTGCCAGCATATTAGAAACAGCCACAGAGCCCCCCATAATAGAGACAGCCACAGTGCCCCCCATAATAGAGACAGCCACAATGACCCCATAATAGAGACAGAGACCCCCTATAATAGAGACAGCCACAGTGCCCCCTATAATAGAGACGGCCACAGTGCCCCCATAATAGAGACAGCCACAGTGCCCCCCATAATAGAGACAAAGATCCCTATAATAGAGACAGCCAGAGTGTCCCCATAATAGAGAGGGCCACTGTGCCCCCATAATAGAGAGACGGCCACTGTGCCCCCATAGTAGAGACGGCCACAGTGCCCCCATAATATAGACAGCCACAGGGCCCCCATAATACAGATAGCCACAATGCCCCCCATAATAGAGACCACCACAGGGCCCCCAATAACAGTGATTGCTGTAGCTCCCCCATAATATTGCAAAGCACAGGGCACCGACAACAGTGTTTAATAGCAGAGACTATCGCAAATTTAGTTCTGGAGACTCTGAAATCTCTCGTATGTTTCCATATTGTGACCCCCCCCCCCCCCAAACATCACAGCGCTGACCTTTACAGAGCCGAATATGTCACCTGTCAGATCTCATCCATCACACGTCAGGACAGCCCAGCATTGCCATTCTGTGCGGCGCACACAGGACAGGCTGATTCATATCATATCAATTAAAGGGAATGTCAGTTGTGTTTACTATACAGAGTGCGGACAGTGTTTTGTATTGTCCCTGGATAGGTGAATGTTGTAGCAGCAGAACTGTGGAATAGGGATTTATATTTTAGGATTGTAGCTTCTCCAAGAGCACTAGGGGTGTGTCAGTGTTATGTATTATCCCTGGAGAGATGTGTAATCAGACCTTTGTGTATGTTGTTAGTAGCAGCAGGACTGTGAAATATGGATTATATTAGTGTGAGGACCTCACATTTACAATTTTGAAATACAGATCCATTTATCGCAATCCTGCTGCTACTAACAACATATACGAAGGTCTGATTATACATAGCTCCTGGGAAAATACATAACACTGTCTGCAGAGAGCACAGCGGTGTGGGGACACACCCCTAGTGCTCTTGGAGAAGCTACAATTCTGGAATATTCATCCGTATTTCACAGTCCTGCTGCTACTAACAATACACACAAAGGTCTGATTACACACCTATGCAGGGACAATACACCTATGCAGGGACAATACCTAGCTGCAGTCTGTAATGTCACACCTGCTGACAGGTTCCCTTTACATTCTATTACTTTCTAATATTCATTTAGAAGATCTCTGCTTGCTGTCAGTGAGCGAGAAGACTCCTGCTTACTCGCAGATTCATTGAACCTGTACATGGCTTGTTCTTCTTTTGGCAAAGAAGTGCACAGCAGTCTATGTAGTCTAGACAATGCTCTGTGAGCTCAGCACTGCAGATGCTTTGCTACAATGTGTCAGTGTAGAATGCAGTCTGAACTACAGAACCTCATTACATTTAATAGGTAAATCTTCTTATTTATCTCCGCTCCGGATCCTTGCGATGCTTGAGCCAAGATATGAGCTCATTGTTGTGCAGCTCCTGGAAGGATTTACGTGTTCGCAGCCCTTCTCACCTCCTGACGGCGCCAAAGAGAAATATTGCTGCGATGACGTCATGATATTTATTAAGAGATGAGACGTTCCGGCAGCGGAGTCAATAATCTAGATGGAAGCGCGTTCCATCTCGTCTTCTATAGAGCGCGGCTTAATTACAGAGCGCGGGCCGTCCAGATAAATGGCGGGTGATTAGCGGGCGGGCGGCGCGCCTCAATGTTTAGATTAAATCAGTCGTCTCCATTGATTTCGCTGGGGAAGTTAATGCCTGTAATGTCTCCAGTCCTCGCTGTCTCTTCTTCACTCCGGCTCCTGGTATATAGAGGTGGACTAATCTCCATGGCTATCCCGCTCCATCGCCCCGTGATTGATGGGATTCATTTGGTGAGGCTTGTGCATAAGTATCGAGGAGGGGGCAGTGTCAGGCACAATGGATGGATATTCCATGGATTCTGAGTCTCGATTCTGTGGAGCTTTCACCTTAGACACTTACTCATGTTGGGTTAGGACACCTTGGATCCCCAAAGTGACTAATAACCACTCCCCGACTCAAGTATCCTAATTATTAACAACTAGTCTCAGGGAGGCCCGTGATATTAGCTGCTAAGCCAGAGACATTGGAAATGGAGATGCTGAAAAACTCACGGTTCCTTTATTAGAAGAATCCACAGCAGCAGTAACAAGCGATGTAATGTTCCACTCATCCATTTGGATAGTTGAAATACAATAAATACTTTGGTTGCCTGGGTAGAATTTCACTGTCTCAGCCTTGGGCCAGTGGTCTGTTCAGTTGGATTGATCTCCTGGAGATAGGTCGGCTCCACAGAACCTCCCTCTGTAGCAGTATAAGTCTGAAAGAAACAACTACCAGAACCCTAGAGCTGAGCTGGGGTTTATAAACTTTTAAACTCTGGAAGGTTCCCGGGAGCTAGCCGATAACAGCCTGCAATACCCCAAGCAAATATACAAAAGATTCATTTAAAATTTGTCAAACATGTTTTACCATTTATAAACAGGACAGAATGAAATGCAGGTCCTTTACCCTCTTTCTGGATAGTGTACTGCCGCCTTGTATTACCACAGGATTACTGGGCACAGATAAAGGAGACGTTAGCTCTTAAAAGTGTGACCCAGCCTTAAAGGCACTATGGGCTGTATGGTGGCAGAGAGAGGTCTAGACAGACCCTCTCCAGCCAATTGCAGTAAGCCAACTGGATACAGAATTTAGTAATGGACCACCCTGTACGACAGTACAACATTCATTTAAAGGGGTTTCCCGGGCCGAGAGGATAACACTACAATGAGGATTTCTCATAATATGCCCAGGTTCCCTGGCATTCCATCCATCTATATGATAGCTGAGCACAGTACTCATCAGTGCCATAGACAGTGAATGGAGTGGGACTACTCAAGCTTACCTTGGGCCACCAGCAATCAGCAAGATAGGACCCTAGTGGTGAAAACAAGAAACTCCCTAGTTAAAGCCCCTGTTGTATCTAGAGTGTAGCTTGCCATGTTCTGGTGCATTGGAGAAGACCACCCCCTCTTGCATCAATGAAAGTAGGTCTGGGGGTCCACCATTGGTGCAGGTCATATTAGCTTGATATCCATCACCAGCCACTTTGCCTGCTTGGGTGGGGGTAGGTAGAGATACAATGACCTTGGATTTTGTCAATTTGCTCATCATTAAAAAAAACAGATCTTCCCTATTTGGCTGAATACGTTGACGTCCCAATGGCTCCACCTCTAGTCTTTTACTAACAATCCACCAACTCCGACATAATCCATTTCCAATCAGAAAGTTTTATTCTGTTAATTTTTTACAAGATGCAGACATATTCTCAGAATTGTGGGAGATAATTAGACGGGGCAGAACACATTGATATTCCTGTTTTGCTTTTTGCACTTGAACTTCAAATCAGACGTGTGAAAACAAAGTTGCAGTGTGGCGCTACTCCTGATCTCTGTCATATAAATATTTATGGCTCATTATTGAACGGCTCCAATTTCTCGTATTCCTCACGGAGCGTTTAGTGCGTCTTTACATGTCTCATTGATAACCTGTTCCCGGCCCATCCCCCTCCCCCATCCTCGCTCGTCTGCCGCTACATGGATTCTATTCTATTCTTTGAATTGACTTTGATTGGGAATGTGGAGGATTGTGTCCAATTATCCAGGAAAATTCAGATAAATGAGGCAAATTGTATGAAAAAAAACCTGATGTCAGAAACACAATAAATGTTCAGGATGATGTAATTAAAATTCAAAAATCTGAAGACTACATGAAACATTCCAAAGATAATTAAAAATTCGGGAAATCTTTGTCTGCAGTGTTATTTGGCCTGGTCCCTGGTGCATGTGGTATTTTTGATATTTTTGTAGCACAGTTCCTTGTATTGTAAGGCTCAGCGCCCAGGTCCCTGTTTAGTTGTTAGTCCTTGTTTCGGTGTCTGTTGGGTGTCATTTCATGTGTCCGATAACTTACAGTCCTTGGTGTGATACCTTGTCCGGTGGGCCTAACCGGCGCTTCCCTCCTCCTCCCCTAGAGCCTGGCGCTCTTCCTATGCCCGCCCCGTGCTTCTCGGACATCCCCAGGGTCCTAGCTTCAGTATGCACACCTGTATGTAAATAGACACTTTTTCGTAACCAAGGGTGCGTTCACACAGTGGGGCTTATTTACTATGGGTCCGCAGACGCACTTTCGTCGGATGTTCCGACATTTTCGGGTTTTGCGAAGCCGTGACAGGTATTTAACTTTCAAATTGTGTTGCAAGATCAAGCACTTACATGCACCAGGAAGAAGAAGGTGAACTCCAGGGACCTGAGCGGGGAAGCGACACATGCAGGATATCGGGCGCACGATCTTAGTGACTCCCCGCACAGCGCATTATACACAGACAATGCACTTACATGCACCAGGAAGAAGAAGGTGAACTCCAGGGACCTGAGCGGGGAAGCGACACATGTAGGATATTGGGCGCACGATCTTAGTGAATCGCGGCAGATGTGCATTATGCACAGACAAAGCACTTTCTGTAAACTCCTCCGGACGGGTAAGTAAATGTGCCCCATTTTGTTCATATTGGGGCACATTTACTCATCCATCTGGAGGAGTTCACAGAAAGTTCATTGTCCGTGTATAAAGCACTGTGCCGCGATTCACTAAGATCATGTGCACGCTATCCTGCATGTGTCGCTTCCCAGCTCAGGTCCCCGGAGTTCACCTTCTTCTTCCTGGTGCATGTAAGTGCATTGTCTGTGTATAATGCGCTGTGCGGGGAGTCACTAAGATCGTGCGCCCGATATCCTGCATGTGTCGCTTCCCAGCTCAGGTCCCCGGAGTTCACCTTCTTCTTCCTGGTGCATGTAAGTGCATTGTCCGTGTATAATGCGCTGTGCGGGGAGTCACTAAGATCCTGCACCCGATATCCTGCATGTGTCGCTTCCCCGCTCAGGTCCCCGGGGTTCACCTTCTTCTTCCTGGTGCATGTAAGTGCATTGTCCGTGTATAATGCGCTGTGCGGGGAGTCACTAAGATCGTGCGCCCGATATCCTGCATGTGTCGCTTCCCCGCTCAGGTCCCCGGAGTTCACCATCTTCTTCCTGGTGCATGTAAGTGCATTGTCCGTGTATAATGCGCTGTGCGGGGAGTCACTAAGATCCTGCACCCGATATCCTGCATGTGTCGCTTCCCCGCTCAGGTCCCCGGAGTTCACCTTCTTCTTCCCGGTGCATGTAAGTGCATTGTCCGTGTATAATGCGCTGTGCGGGGGTCACTAAGATCCTGTGCCCGATGTCCTGCATGTGTCACTTCCCCGCTCAGGTCCCCGGAGTTCACCTTCTTCTTCCTGGTGCATGTAAGTGCATTGTCTTGCGACACAATTTGAAAGTAAAATCCTGCACTCATACCAAATCAGCCGGATCATACGACGGGCCGCCTACCCCCCCCCCCCCCCGCCTCCCGATTTGTGTCACATGGAGTCAAGCGCAGCTGCGACAGAAACCGATGGTGTGCAATACAATCCCAACACGGACACCTGGTAAATACCTGTCCAAGCCGCGCAATCCCCGAAAATGGCGCACAGTCTGACGAAAGTGCAATCCATGACCCTTAGTAAATGACCCCCATTGTGTTTACACTGTGAAAACATTGCATTTACATTATATTAATATAGTGTTTACACAAACATGATGTTTACACATTTGTTAACACAACGTAAAAAAAACAAAACAAGTGGACGCATAAACATTGCGGCAACTCCACCGGTGGGGCAGGCAATATATGAGGGCAGTAACTAGTAAGCGAGTGGTTGGCATGTGGGGAACTAGTCTCAGATGTCACGGTAGCTCGGTCCTAATGTAGTATGTAAACGCATCCCCAGCTTGTGTAGACCCTGAACCTTGCTGCCCATCATGACCTCTGACCTATTGTCCAAATTGTTTGGGAATAGCCAACCTGCCACCCAGATCATTCATTCTTGTTCCGGGTGATATTATTGTAACTCTTTCATACATGTGGAGAGATGGTGCCCATGTCCCTGGTGTATTGAGGCTTCTTTACCCCTGTCCTGGTGTCTAGTGTTTAGCGCCACCATCTGTCCACTCCTTAGTGTAGCAGCCATCTGAAAAACCTTCCATAGAGAATTGAGGATCCCTTTAATGGCGGCCTCCAGTCATCTCTAGATTTTCGGAAATACTTGTGACATTCAGTTTTCTCCCTGGGTGGGAGTCTCCCGGGGGCCGATGTTACATCCTGACGAGTCGTCTTTTTTAATTTCCCAAATATCTGCAGAATTCACATTGTCTGAGCCTCGAACCTCGTGTTTTCTGCTTAGACTTGAAAATGCTAAAAGCAGATGCGCTGGGGGAATAGTGAGTGGGCAGCGCCATCCTACAGAGGGATGCGAGAAACGCTCCTCAGCTCTACACTAATAGCTGGAATAATATTCTATGGAGGAACATAAACCCCATTGTGTCTCATTTGTAGGACAACGCGGGAGACACCAAATTACTCCGACCCCTGAAAAAGCCTTCTCATAAAGCTGAGAGTAATGGAAGCAGGTGCAACCACTAATAACTGCTCATGGGAGGCAAAGATGAGACACAACACAAGAAAAACTTACTGAAAAATATAAACATTGAGAAACTAGTATAGAATAGTGAGTGCAGCTCTGGAGTATAATACAGGATGTAACTCAGGATCAGTACAGGATAAGTAATGTCATGTATGTACCCAGTGACTGCACCAGCAGCAGAATAGTGAGTGCAGCTCTGGAGTATAATACAGGATGTAACTCAGGATCAGTACAGGATAAGTAATGTCATGTATATACACAGTGACTGCACCAGCAGCAGAATAGTGAGTGCAGCTCTGGAGTATAATACAGGATGTAACTCAGGATCAGTACAGGATAAGTAATGTCATGTATGTACACAGTGACTGCACCAGCAGCAGAATAGTGAGTGCAGCTCTGGGGTATAATACAGGATGTAATTCAGGATCAGTACAGGATAAGGAATGTCATGTATGTACACAGTGACTGCACCAGCAGCAGAATAGCGAGTACAGCTCTGGAGTATAATACAGGATGTAACTCAGGATCAGTACAGGATAAGTAATGTCATGTATGTACACAGTGACTGCACCAGCAGCAGAATAGTGAGCGCAGCTCTGGAGTATAATACAGGATGTAACTCAGGATCAGTACAGGATAAGTAATGTCATGTATGTACACAGTGACTGCACCAGCAGCAGAATAGTGAGTGCAGCTCTGGGGTGTAATACAGGATGTAACTCAGGATCAGTACAGTATAAGTAATGTCATGTATGTACACAGTGACTGCACCAGCAGCAGAATAGTGAGTGTAGCTCTGGGGTATAATACAGGATGTAACTCAGGATCAGTACAGGATAAGTAATGTCATGTATGTGCACAGTGACTGCACCAGCAGCAGAATAGTGAGTGCAGCTCTGGAGTATAATACAGGATGTAACTCAGGATCAGTACAGGATAAGTAATGTCATGTATGTACACAGTGACTGCACCAGCAGCAGGATAGTGAGTGCAGCTCTGGGGTATAATACATGATGTAACTCAGGATCAGTACAGGATAAGTAATGTCCTGTATGTACACAGTGACTGCACCAGCAGAATATTGAGTGCAGCTCTGGGGTATAATACAGGATGTAACTCAGGATCAGTACAGGATAAGTAATGTCATGTATGTACACAGTGACTGCACCAGCAGCAGAATAGTGAGTGCAGCTCTGGAGTATAATACAGGATGTAACTCAGGATCAGTACAGGATAAGTAATGTCATGTATGTACACAGTGACTGCACCAGCAGGTCCATCAGGAAGGTTCAGAGCAGTGGAGCTGGTGGCAGCAGCAGATCAGTCCAGTAACCCTGTAGTGTGGAGATCTCCAGTGATCTGTGGTTACACGGTGCAGTATGTAGAGAGCGTCATGTGACCTGGATGGTTGGATTGATATTCCGGACATGTAGCCATAAGACAGAGAGGAGACGTGTAGAAGACGGGACATGGATTTCGGTCAATTAGTTGTATTGCAGTCAATGGCAATTGCATCCGGATCCTTCTAGATGGTTCATAGGAAATCATTGCGGATCACAAAACCGCGGCCGACGCTAAACGTCACCTAATGGATTGTATCGTATCCCGTCTCATTGTCCTTTGTCATTTATGTAGACATTGGGGCTTATTTACTAAGGGCTTTGCGCCAGTTTCCTGTCGGACCCTGCATGTCCTTTCTAGTGCAAACTGCTTGCCCAGGAATATAAGAAGCGTCCGCGCCACATTTATGTCCATGCGACCGTTTTGTGGCGCAGCTGCACTAGTCTTCATGCAACGCAACTTTCTGTACTGAAGAGGGCGTCTGGTGCTCGGTCGGACCGTGCGCCACGTTTATCATGCAAAGTCCGAAAGAATTGTGCGGCACGCCCCATGTTAAAGGGGCACCAAAAAAAAAAAGTGGTGCACTCTGTCGGGGCAGCGCAGGGGGAGTCAGATTCATGAAGAACTGCACCAGAAATTCTGAATCTGGCGCCCCCTGCACTATACACAGGACACTGCACTTAGTAGATGTGCCCCATTGTGAAAGCACCCAGCAGTCCCTAACCCAATCACTCCAAACTGTGCTGTGGTACCTAGGTTTAGGCAGCTGTGCTTGTGCATACGTTGCAGTGTAATAAGCATTAGATTTGTAGTGTAAATCGATGGCTTTGGAAAATATACATATTGTCTCCGTGTGTGTGGTGTGATGTCAGAGGCTTTCTGTGTGCTGTTATCCCATCCCCTCTGCCTTCCATCTCCTTCCTGCAGCTGCATCTCCCTCCTCCATGTCTTCAGCAGTTACACCCCCCTCTACATTTCCTTCCTCTTTGTCTCAGTTGTACCTGTTTCCTGTCCTCTCTTTCTGTCTCCCCTCCTCCCTCTCTCTGTCGCAGCTGCACTTCCCTTCTCACTCTTTTTTGCAGCTTCATCTCCCTCCTCTTCTCTCTCCTCTCTCTGTTGCAGCTGCACTTTCCCCCTCACTCTCTTTTGCAGCTGCATCTCCCTCCTCTCCTCTCTTCCCTTTCTCTTTTGCAGCTGCATCTCCCTCCTCTCCCCTCTTCCCTTTCTCTTTTGCAGCTGCATCTCCCTCCTCTCCCTATCTTTTAGTTTTATTAGTTTCATTAATTTTATTTTTTTAGAAACTTAGGAGGTTTGTGTAGATGGGGGGAAACGAGATTGAAAGACGAATTACACAACACTGGGAGGTGGGGAAGATGAAACTTCTCCCCACATACAGCTTCATATATTCTCATTTACCACAGATTTATGGATAGAGGAAAAAAAGATTCAAAAAGCCATCGATCTAATAGATACATGGTCTGCAGCGGTAGCAAGTCCTCGCAGAAATAATCATCATTCATCATTCATTTTCAAGTTTTTCTCCTGACTTGCAAATCCTGGCATCCAAACATCAGACTTAGCCGAGCGTATAAAACCTCATTCTCTCCGTTACCGTCTCATACGGCTTAACACAGCAACGTCCATCTGTGGCCTGACAACTAGACGCATATGTCAGAGTCTGCAGAAAGCGCCCGCAGGTAACTGATGGCGACGGCTCTGTATACTGACGCCAAGTATCAATTCTTAGGCTGGCGACTAAACCAGACGTCCGCCTCACCTGGACCTGGTCACGGTTCACCTGGCGGGAGCAAAGGATGAGATAAATTTCCTGGACATCATAAATCAGAGGAAATATGGAGGATACATTGACTTTTAGACCCTTGAAGGGATATATCCACCGTATATAGCATAGTGTATCTGCAGTAGGTGTAGTTAGGTTTGAGTCCAGGGGCATAACTTAAGGGGTGCAGAGGGTGCGATCGCAGCTGGGCCCAAGAAGCCTCGAGGGCCCATATGGCGTCCCTTTCCTATATGAGAAGGCAAGTACTATAAACAATACATTGGAGCACATTTAATTACCCGGTCCAGTCGCGAGGATTCGGTTCTGCCAGGATTCAGCAAGGTCCGTGCGCCCGATATCCAGCAGGTGTCGCTGCTGCGCCGAGGTCCGCCGGAGTTCACCTTCTTTGTCCCGGTGCGTGTGAGTGCTGATCTTGCGCCACAAATTCTTTTTTAATTCTCACGTTTTTTCCAAATCCATCGGGTTATCCGACGGCCACGCCCCCCGATTTCTGTCGCGTGAAATCCGGTGCCAATGCACCAAAATCCGATCGTGTGCACCAAAATCCCGGGGCAATTAGGCGCAAATCAGAAATCGCTGGGCGAGAAAGTGCGCGATTCGGACCGTTAGTACATGAGCCCCATTATATTTGGACCCGACAGCCTAAAGTTACACTCTTTAAATCCCACCTTTAAGTTACACGCTTGTTGAAATTACCATCATTCCCCAGTGGGCACAGTTGTTAGGAGGATTTTGGGAGTAAAATATGTGATAGTATCCATCAACACCTTCTTAGTTTGTCCAAAATGATTGAAGAATGGAAGGGGCTACTAAGAATATCTCTGGGGGCATCTGACCATCCATTCAATTTATTGTGAACAATGTAATTCTTTTGACTGCCTCCGGAGGCGCTGCAGGAAAATTAAACAGTTGCTGTAGGAATCTAGACCAGGTTATAACCGATGTCGGGAGTTCAGCTTATTCCATTGTTTACAGATGGCTTTCTTTGAGTTTCCCAAAAAGGAAAAGGAGATCCAGAGAGGAGTTTCTTGGCTTATATTCCCTCTTTTCAATGATAATGAATGAAGAGATGATATGGAAAGGTACTTTTTGCTCTTCCGTTCATTGCGGTTGGTCCATCAGTAGAAATAAGCAGAGTCGATATTCCCGGTCGGGTCCGGGGTTCTGGCACACAACTCGGATACATTGCTGGATTGGTGGACCAACAGCGAATCCGGCAAATTAACGCCCCTAGCAATAAGTCATGGCTATGATTGGCCAGGAGGACACCGGTTGACTCTGGTGGCTTGACCAAACCCTGAACCCGAACATTTGGTCCACTCATCTTTATCCCTGAACTTTCTAATTATCTCTAAGTGACCCTTGGGAGGGATCCCTGCCACCAAGGGGACCTCTTTGGTTAGCCGTCTTGGCTTTTACTGAGTTTTCTTATACATGACTTTTATAACTCAATATACACATTTTTACAGCCAGAACTTGTCTTTACTGTGGATTTCTTGAAGTTGTAGAGAAAAATCTTCAGTAAGTGTCTTCTCACTGTAATATAATCATCTCGAGATGAACATTTCTCAACGACTCAATTAAACAAATATTACGTTTTGCCGGGTAAAAGCTGACGGCGCTCGCTTCATTTCCAGTGAGTCCCGGCTGTCTGCGCGAGCGGCTGAGGATGGTAAGTAATCACGTCACATCAGGCAGATTGAAATTGCTTTGACAGGCGACGCACAGGTTCATTTTCTTAATCCCACTTTGCATTCCCGAAGGCAGATTATCCTCCGAGTATTGAGCACCGATAATCTTCCGAGCCGCTGCCGTCCCAGATGTGATCGACTATGGGGTAGACAGATACCATGGGGGAGGTGGACCTTTTGTAGGTCACCAACCACCGCACAACGATTCTCATTCATAGTAATCAGCTGTTTTCAAAAAGTTTTTTTTAATGTTTTAGTAAGTTTTTGACAATTTACAGTATAAACATTCTCAAAGTGGTCGAAGAGATTTTTCATGCAGCTTTGCTGTATAGACTGGGGCACATGAGCAGAGTCATCCCATAGTTATCATAGGGTGTACAGGTAATAAATAGATATTTTGTACCAAAGGTAAAATAGTAACAGCATAGACACTATGGGGCTTCTTATTTACTAAGGGTCCGCAGATCGCATTTCTGTCAGACTTCCTGACGTTTTGGGGATTTGTGCCGCTGAAACAGGTATTTAGAAGGGGATTGTGTTGCACACGATCGGATTTTGCATGTGAATTCCATGCGACAGAAATGGGGGGGGGGCATGCCGTTGGACAGATCTGGACTGAGCGCGGGATTTAAGATTAAAATTGTATCGCAACCAATGCACTTACATGCACCAGGAAGAAGAAGGTGAGCTCCAGTGGACCTTAACAGGGAAGCGACACATGCAGGATATTGGGCGCAGGATCTTAGTGACTCCCCGCACAGCGCATTATACACGGACAATGCACTTACATGCACCAGGAAGAAGAAGGTGAGCTCCAGTGGACCTTAACAGGGAAGCGACACATGCAGGATATTGGGCGCAGGATCTTAGTGACTCCCTGCACAGCACATTATACACGGACAATGCACTTACATGCACCAGGAAGAAGAAGGTGAACTCCGGGGACCTGAGCGGGGAAGCGACACATGCAGGATATCGGGTGCACGATCTTAGTGACTCCCCACACAGCGCATTATACACGGACAATGCACTTACATGCACCAGGAAGAAGAAGGTGAACTCCAGGGACCTGAGCGGGGAAGTGACACATGCAGGATATCGGGTGCACGATCTTACTGACTCCCCGCACAGCGCATTATACACAGACAATGCACTTACATGCACCAGGAAGAAGAAGGTGAACTCCGGGGACCTGAGCGGGGAAGCGACACATGCAGGATATCGGGCGCAGGATCTTAGTGACTCCCCGCACAGCGCATTATACACGGACAATGCACTTACATGCACCAGGAAGAAGAAGGTGAACTCCGGGGACCTGAGCGGGGAAGCGACACATGCAGGATATCGGGTGCACGATCTTAGTGACTCCCCGCACAGCACATTATACACGGACAATGACTTACATGCACCAGGAAGAAGAAGGGGAACTCCGGGGACCTGAGCGGGGAAGCGACACATGCAGGATATCGGGTGCACGATCTTAGTGACTCCCCGCACAGCGCATTATACACGGACAATGCACTTACATGCACCAGGAAGAAGAAGGTGAACTCCGGGGACCTGAGCGGGGAAGCCACACATGCAGGATATCGGGTGCACGATCTTAGTGACTCCCCGCACAGCGCAAGTAAATGTAAATGTAAGTAAATGTGGCCCACTATGTCATCCAATACTCGAGAGTATTACAGAGTAACTCATCTTGTAGGATCATCACATTAACCTCAGCACTGAGTCCACCATCATCCAGCATGTTCATGTAGGCAACACCTTTGGCTGTGGCTCCATCTCATCAAGCTTCCTCCACCAAACATGTCCTTCAATTACTAGATCCATTTGGCTTCATTTTCCCTCGATTCTTCCAGACCCATTTGTACCCATCACAGCACAGTCTATTGACTTCTCATCTCTCCAAATCTCCTTTTTCCAATCTTCTACGGTCCATTTTTTTTATACTCGTTCCAACAGTAATTACAATATTGAATTCAAAGCTTCTCCTTTTTTTGACCACCATTCCAGACTTGTGATCACTGCAGTGTTTGGTTCCTGGGAGGGGGGGGGGTATTTATTGCTGTCTTGTGGTATTTATCATTTCTGGGTTGGCATTTTGTGCTGTACTGTGGTTGTTGGTGCATCTGGGATACTGGTTACGGATACGACCCACCTAGTAAGAAATTTCATAATTTTTATAATTAATTAGATATTTTTATCACAACTCAGACTCCACCGCAATGGTCATCGATGGCTTTCAGATGGATCGGTTCACTTCTCATTTTTTCCGTTTTTCGGGACCCTGCAATTTTTTTGGTTGAGATATCACCATGGATGAGCTGGATGATGCTGCTCCCCTATTCTTGGTAAATCTTCTTCATTGCTTCTAAATCTTCTTATTGCTTCTACATTGGTTCCCCTGTGACATTTCACAGGGGAACCAACCCGATAATTCACTGAGCTATTTGAGAATGTATTATAGTTTGTATTTGAGTTTGTATTATGCAAGAATAAAAAAAGATAATCCCACCCAAGGGGTGAACCTCAACTCTTTGTTACTTATAAGTAACTAATAATGCCCCATCAAATAGTAATATATTGGTTAGTTTTTAGTAGGGGGGTTCACCACGTAATGTATCACTCCCATGCTGACATCGTGTAGGAAGACACACTGGGGCACATTTACTAAGGGTGCGTCAGACGCATTTTCGTCAGGTTTCCCGACTTTTTACCGTTTTGCCCTGAATTGCCCCGGGTTTTTGGCACACGCGATCGAATTGTGGTGCATCGGCGCCGGCTTGCATGCGACACAAATCGGGGAGCACGGATGTCGGACAACCAAACGGATTCGGACAAACTACAAAGCAAATTGTGTCACAAGATCAGCACTCACATGCACCTGGAAGAAGAAGGTGAACTCCGGCGGCAGCTCCGAATCCTCGTCGGACATTCCGGATCGGCGGCGTCAACGGGACGGGTAAGTTAATGTGTCCCACTGTTTTTTATTGTCAGGGGTTGCTTTGTAGCAAGTGACTAAGCCCCTTATTCTCCCCCCACCTTCCTCCAGCTATTGCCGCCTGAGGCAAAAGGCTCAACTTGCCTCATGGCTGGTGTAACAAGACTAACAGCGCAAATATGTGACAAGAATCTGCATAACTAAGTATATGCTAAATAACTGCAAGGTACATCTATTTATGAGCCAAGATGATTGAGTATAAAATGATGGCAGCCTCACGATCAACGCTGCAGTAAAGGATGAGATATGGAGCCGGACATTCGGAGAGGTTCTCTGTCATATATAATGATACAATACATTAATATATGTGTCACGTATTCTTCTGCAGTCAGTCATCGGCCTCCGTGGTTTTCGTATATCTGCCAGTGACGTGGATGAACGATCCTTCCTGTCATAACATTTATTACCACAAAGAAGATGAAAATGAGAAATTTTCAATGCAGTCACCTGACCTATAGTTCAGAGGAAATCATCATGGCGGGTGGTGGAAGCCCCTCGCGTAAGATAATTGAGACACTATCGATTGAGGTGGGTGAAGGCCTCGATGCTTGGAATCATTACTGACTGTCTCCTCACGAGATCTTCATGTTGACACCTCGTAGGTCGATGTCTCCAGATCTCGGCATGGCCCGGCCACCCCGCCATGGATTCTCTTTGTAGCCATCTTTGTCTCTCCTAAAAATATTCTCCGTCACGTCGTTGTTACCTCAGCGTGAGTCACTAAGCTCCGTATCGACGCCGCTTTCACTCGTCCCTCTTAAAATGCTGCCGCGTTGCCAAGGATTTTCCTCCCTCCCTCCCGTTTTAGGTTTTTTTTTCTTTCGTGTGGCTCACAATGAACATTTTTTTTTCCATTAAAGAACCTCAGCTACTAGCGTCTCCATGGCAACCACCTTCCAGAGGTCTTGTTGCCCGCTAGGCCTTTGATCTTTTCAAGCTCCCGCCGCCTCGTCCTTTTAACATTTACAAACACGGCGTGGAGCACAAGCCACGAGAACACAAAAGGCTTCAAAAAAAAGGGAAAGTTTACGGTTTGGCGAAAAAAGGAAATAGATTTGCGGAGAATCGGCCTCGGACACACTCGGCCTATAAATCTCCCCTCGCTTGGATGGTGTCCTACTTGTTGCTCTCCATTCTCTCCGGCATAATAACGAGCGGCAGGCTCTTAATTACCGTGACTGCACTTGTGGTTGTCTCGGGTTCTTTGCAAGTGCTCCCTGCCCTCCGCCGCGTCACCATGGCAACCATTCATATAACTGAATGGCCCTTTTGAGGCTTTCGTTTAAAGAGACTTATTAAAATATGGTCGTAGATTATGCGGGAGTGTGGGATTTATGTGATAATGTTGTCCAAATATACTGTAGATAGTAGACTGGATTAGATAAACTTTGTGTGGAAAAATTGGCAATAAAGTTTGTAAAAAAATGTGCCTATTTCCATTCTTTTCCTGCAAGGTGGCCACGTTCCTGCAAATCATGTGAAATACCTCGAAATAAGTGAAATGAGGTCTTTACAGAGCAGCAGTTTGTTTCCCAGAGCTGTACTCCCTTGTAAAAATGGGGACAGGAAGTGCTTCCTTATATGATAAAGTGTTTCCTGTCACCAATTACATAACTGGGAACAGGAAGTGCTTTCTACTGTAACTGGTAACAGGAAGTGCTTCCTACTGCAACTCGGGACAGGAAGTACTTCCTACTGCAACCAAGGACAGGAAGTGCTTCCTACTGCAACTAGGGACAGGAAGTACATCCTGTTAAAACTGGTGACAGGAAGTGCTTCCTTATGTAATCAGTGACAGCAGGAAACGCTTCATCATATAACTGGTAACAGGCAGTGCTTCCTACTGCAACTCGGGACAGGAAGTACTTCCAACTGCAACTCGGGACAGGAAGTACTTCCTACTGCAACTAGGGACAGGAAGTACTTCCAACTGCAACTTGGGACAGGTAGTACTTCCTACTGCAACTAGGGACAGGAAGTACGTCCTATTGAAACTGGGGATAGGTAGAACTTCTGTCTAGGGAGTGAAAGGGGTGGAGGCAGTGAACTCAAACGCAAACCATAGTGTTGGGACTACTGGTTGACAATCCCTACTCCCAGCTTGTGTTCAGAACAGAAGTAAGATGAACAGAGAGACCTACAGATAAATATACCGACACAAGTTAATCGAGGATTAAGGTTCAAGCAAGATTCAGGCTCATGTATCGGTTCAGGGTTTTCGGTTCAGGCTGGGGTTAAGGGTTCCAGATCACACAGAATACAGGCTTGGGGTTCTGGATCAGGGTACAGAGTTGTGGATCCAGTTGGGTGGTTCAAGGTTTTAGATCAGGTGGAGGCTCAAGGTTCTGGATCAGGAAGGATCCAGGGTCAGGGTTCCAGATCAGATTGAGGGTCAGAGTTCTGGAACAGACAAGATTCAGGCTCAGTTACAGGTTTGGGGGTTTGGATCAGATTGGGCTTCAAGTTTCTGGATCAGACTGGATCCAGGCTCAGGGGAAAAAAAGACACATACAGAAGTACTATTTGCAGGAGAAGGTATAAGCAAGTGAATTAAGTATTAGATATTTAAGGTGTTCCTGGACACCGCCCTCGTAGCTGACTGGCTCACACCTGAAAACCACAGAACACTGACCCAGCTCAGGGATCAACTCTGCAAGGCAGCAGTCAACCACAGCTCCAGCAGATGAGCCCTGGGTGTGGGAACAAGCTCAGAACTCTGCAGCCAATGTAACTGGGGACAGGAAGTACTTTCCCTTCTAAGCGGGGGCAGGAAGTTGTTGCTCTAGGCAGCCATTTTGAAGTTGGTAAAGTAAAGGTTCTGGTTACTGATTTGTGGACACACAATCTTCCCTTAGTCATGAGCGAGACTTGCCTCAGCAGTTTGGACTTCACAAGGGCAATACTCTGACCTGCATGACAGCCCAAATATCCTGAGATGAAGGTGACGGTGCAGTTCATTGTTATGAGCAATAGAAATCTTGCAGGGTTTTTGATCATAACGTATACAGAATCAGTGATCACAGAGCACAGCAGTGTGAGGATATACTTAGAAGCTATCATCCTAGAATAGAAATCCATGTTTCACAGTCCTGCTGCTACTAACAACATACACAAAGGTCTGATTACACATCTCTCCACTGTCTGCGCCTGCTGGTGTTCTTATACCGCCATATGGTGTCTGTGCACAGCATCATAAAGCGCAAGAATGCCGCCATAAAATGACATGTGATTTAGCTCGATACAGTGTTGTTGCATTGATCAAAACTACAACTCCCAGCATGCTCTGACAGCCTTCATTTTGAAGCATTACCATACAACCCGTACTTGTTACACCGCCACACCGCAGCTGTGTGTCTCAGACCTTGCTGTCAGCGCCGCCTCCTGAGGTGCAGGATCCACGGAGTGATTGATGAGCCGCTCCTGGAGCCGAGAGGTAATGATGGATATCAGCGGCCGCAGACCCACACCACAATCAGTCAGCCGGTCTCATCGAGCAACGCTTTCAGCCACTAGTGAGATTAGCAGACGCATTTATTTATATATTTGTATGTGATAAATTGTCCTTCCGTGGCTGCAGTAACAATCTGCATCGTAATGTTGAAGAAAACCAAGAAAATAGAAATATTGGAACCCTCCCGGATTGTACAGGAGTCTCCCGAGATGAGAGGAATCCCAACCATCCTGCGGGGTGAGAAATCTAGTCTATGTAATTTTTATTATGTTGTATTCATATGTCTGCAAGGAGCTCCCCCTAGTGGTCAAATTTGACCATACAATGCTAAAACTAAGCTTCCACAATGCAGAGGGGGTAGGGAGTGGTTAGTTACGACCTAAAATGACTACACAGGGTTGTATATAAAGATATCACTTCTGTGAATGCAAACAAATGGGTGCATGTTGTTTGCAGACAAGAAGCAGCAATGAATTTTGGGGCTCTGAAGGCGGTAGAATTGGAAAAATTGTAGTGGGGACGGGGAGCAGTTAGATTTGTCTGCATAAAAATAATGTACAGGGTTAAATTTGAAGACAGTTCTCAGAAAACTAGGGAGATCTCTGTGCAGATACTGAACCAGCAGGAGATGCAATGGGAGTTTAGCTTTGAATCTTTCAGAATTGTAATTGTATTGCAGTGGGATATAGGGGGCAGTTAATTTCCCTTGTAGAAAGTAACAACGTGTAGCAACATATGTAAAAACTTAGGAAAAAAATAGGAAAATATTTATCCAGACACTGAACCAGACGGGTATGTGAAGGGAATTTAGCTCTGAATCTCCAAAATGGTGAATCATGCAGTAGGAGATAAGGAGCAGACGGCTTTCCTCACATATAGTAACTGTGTATTATTGTATGTAAGGACAATAGGAAACCTGGGAAATCTTTCTCCAGACACTGAACCAGCAGGATACATGAAGGAACTTTATCTCTGAATCCTGCAGAATGGTGAATTAATCATAGAGTAACTGTGCAGTATTGTATGATAAGACATGTCTTGGAAAACCAGGGAAATTCTTTCTCCAGACACTGAATCAGCAGGATAAGCGAAGAGGTTTTAGCTCTGAATCCTTTAGAATGGTAAAGCAAGCATAGAGTAACTTAGTAGAGTAACTATTGTATTGTATGAAAAGACTAGTCTCAGAAAACTAAGGAAAGCTTTGTGCAGACACTGAACCAGCAGGGAAATGAAAAGAGATTTTTTTTAGCTCTGAAGCCTACAGGATTGGGAATAATACAGGCAAGGTGACAGTAATAGGTCATTAGTGGGTCAGTTCTACAATTCCTTGGCACAGATTGGTGCTCCCCCTTGTGGCCGGTGATGACACTAATATAAGATATTGGGGCTTATTTACTAAGGGTTGCGCTGCTCCTCTGTTGGACTTGGTTTTCGGGGATTACACGGCTTGTACAGGTATATAAGAAGTGTCTGCGCTGGGATTGTATCCCACACGATTCTTTTTTGCCGCAGCTTCCATGCGACACAAATTAGGTGGCGTGCCGTCGGACGATCCAACTGATTCGGACTGAGTGCGGGATTTGACTTTCAAATTGTGTCGCATGCCCAAGCCCTTACATGCACCAGAAAAAAGATGGTGAAATCGGGTAAGTGAATGCGCCCCTGTGTGTTACTAGAGGTTTGGCGCAGAGGGGCAGCTCAGACGCCACTTGTACCATGTTCTAATCATCCTGCAGACTGCGCTTTTCTGTGCCAGAGCAGATGAGATGACAATAGACTGACAACGCCGACGCTCTCCGGAATAGCGAACGCTCTAAATGACACGACTTGTACTTTCTGGTCCACAAGGCAGCGGCGTCTGTGCGATCCAGGACCGGCACGGGCGGCTCCATGCTCTGCAGACGCCACGCTCGCTGCTCCCGGAGCCTCTTCACAGTTAGGATCAGTCTTCTGTGATCTCCAAGCAATTTCATTTTAATAGAGGATGGGGCGAGGAGGCTGTCAGGCTGCCGCCGCTCAGCAGAGCCGCCATTGTCTGTGCGGCTTGGGAATAGCAGAGCCGGTTACGTGCGCGCCGCCTGTAATCCCGGAACACTGCGCAAAGGCAAATAATAACAAAAGTGACAAGAAAATTAATAGGTTTCTGCGCTGCCATCCTCAGTCATGCCGAGAAGACGCTGTGCGGGGAGCCTTAAAGGGATATTACTTCTTATCTCACAGCTGAGGGTTTGTTACAATTGTATGTATTGGAGACTATCCCCCTCCTGATCTGAGAGACTGTTACAATGTATCAGTGCACATCACATGTATATGGCTCAGACTAGTTACTACTTCTAGGATACATACAATTGGTTTCACTTGGTAGCAGGATTTATATTCCAGGATTGTAGCGTCTCCAAGTGGCACTCAGTGTCCTCACACTGCTGTGCTGTAAATTCTGTGCATTAAACCAATCCACAGCACTTCCTCTCTTCTCTGAGCGATTGCTGTAGTGTTCCACCAGAAGCCGGCATGCAACTTTTACTCATAGCAAAGTTATGAGCTGCGGGGAAGTTCAAAAGTCAGAGCACAGCAGTGTGAGGACACGCCACCAGTCACTTGGAATGGTTGCAATCCTGGAAAATAAACCCATATATCACAGTCCTGCTGCTACTAACAACATACACTAAGGTCTGACTGCACATCTCTCCAGGGACAATACATAACACTGGCTGCAGAGAGCACAGCAGTGTGAGGACACGCCACCAGTCTCTTGGAATGGTTGCAATCCTGGAAAATAAACCCATATATCACAGTCCTGCTGCTACTAACAACATACACTAAGGTCTGACTGCACATCTCTCCAGGGACAATACATAACACTGGCTGCAGAGAGCACAGCAGTGTGAGGACACGCCACCAGTCACTTGGAATGGTTGCAATCCTGGAAAATAAACCCATATATCACAGTCCTGCTGCTACTAACAACATACACTAAGGTCTGACTGCACATCTCTCCAGGGACAATACATAACACTGGCTGCAGAGAGCACAGCAGTGTGAGGACACGCCACCAGTCTCTTGGAATGGTTGCAATCCTGGAAAATAAACCCATATATCACAGTCCTGCTGCTACTAACAACATACACTAAGGTCTGACTGCACATCTCTCCAGGGACAATACATAACACTGGCTGCAGAGAGCACAGAGCACAGCAGTGTGAGGTCTGATTACACATCTCTCCAGGGACAATACATAACACTGACTGCAGAGAGCACAGAGCACAGCAGTGTGAGGTCTGATTACACATCTCTCCAGGGACAATACATAACACTGGCTGCAGAGAGCACAGCAGTGTGAGGACACGCCCCCAGTGCACTTGGAGAAGCTGCAATCCTGGAATATAAACCCATATATCACAGTCCTGCTGCTACAACATACACAAAGATCTGATTATTCATCTCAAGGGACAATACATAACACTGGCTGTAGTCTGTATGGCCACACCTGCTGATAGATCCCTTTAAGGGGCTCTCTTGGCGCCAGTTCACATCTCTGTTAGGTCTTCAGTTATTTCTTTCAGTTATTATATAGCCAAAACCAGGAGACCACAGAACAGATGGAAGTCTCTCAGCGACTGTCATATATAATGGAAGGTTTTCCGTCTGTTCTGTGTTTGACTTCTTCTGGTTTTGGCTCAAAATAACTGAAGGAAATAACTGAAGACCTAAGAGATGTGAATGGGCCCTTATTCTTCATCCTTGCCCCCTCCCCTGTGATAAATCATGGAATACTCCGCTCTGCAGTGATGCAGGATGTAATGTCATTGTCTAATAACAGAACAAATGATACATTTCACTTACTGGATTCTCATTCGCCGTCGGCAGATTTACATAGGACTGCAGGTTCATCCCCCGCACACTGCTCAAAATGTCATTCATTCAAAGAAATGAGTGAGTCTCACTACTGCCCCCTAGTGGCCTCTCTTGTCACTGCAGCTCTATGGCTTCTCTGCATCTGCTGTATAGGATCAGGCACCTGTACTGAGGGATAATGTTAGACTATGGCGCCCCCCAGTGGTGGGGCAGATCTAATAAGTCATCTAGTGTTATATTACCTGGTAGCAACCCCTCCATCTAACCATGTGTATATGACCACTGTGGATAGTGCAGTTACAAATTCAGCTCTGCTACATACGGTGGGGGATTACATTACAGGGGAGGCAGATGACACTTCAAGGGGAGTCTGTGGATCCCCGCAGGGTCCTAGAGGTGATGTAGTCAGAAGAGGATGTAGTGGAAGCAGATGTAGCAGAGGTGAGTGGGTGACATGTAGGGGAAGATGTAGAGTAGATGAAATGTAGCAGAGTGGATCTGGTCACGTTTTGTAGTGGAGCTACAGGATGAAAGTGTATCCCGTATCATGTAGCAGGGGATACGTCCGCCTAATGTAGCAGAGTGGACCAGGTCACGTTATGTAGCAGAGGATAAGTCCGCCTAATGTAGCAGAGATGAGTTGCTCTAATGTAACAGGTCACATGCAGAAGAGGATGAGTTTGGTGCAGCAGAGCTGATGAGATACACAGGAGTGAAACAGTAGCAGATTATGCGGTTGTCTGATGCAGCAGTGCTGAGTTTGTCATTTGGCACATGATGTATTATATGCAGTGACATCGCTTGGAGAGTCATCACAAGCCACAAATACCCCATCTTTGAGGATCCCCTTAAAAACATTGCTCGTGGGTTCAGTCCCAGGTCACCTAGGGGTGTATAGGGTCATCACCTCCATAACCCTATGCAGAGAAGTTGACATTTTAAATCATAATAACTTCAAGGTGAACATCTCCTTCAAAGGAAATCTACCACCAGGAAGAAGGATTGTAAACCAAGCACTGACCTACTGGTGTGCGGCCTCTTGTGTAGGATCTGCTCTTTTAGTTTCTCAAGCTTTCACAACAAAGGCTTTTAAAATTATGCAAATGAGCCAGAGGGGCTCCAGGATCTATAGGTTTCAATGGAGCCTGGAGCCCCTTAGGCTCATTTGCATAATTTTTTAAGCCTTTGTTTTCTTGAAAACAAGGGCATAGGGAGCTTAAAAAGGAGCAGATCCTGCCAGAGTGGGCGAAAAACCAGTATGTCAGTGCTTGGTTTACAATCCTTCATCCTGGCTGTAGATGTCCTTTAAATAACAAATGTTCCTCCAGTGGAACTACAGATCCCAGCATGTCTTCCAGTATCTGAGAAATCTGGAGACTTTTCTTATCAATTCTCAGTCGCTGTAGTGTGGGAAGTAATTTGCTGTATCCGGGGATATGCGGCCGCTAACTTCATTGGGTTATGAGAAAATCTTATTATCGGTGACAGAATCCCAGCTGCTTTCATAACCTGCAGCACATGAAACGGCGGCCGATACATTGTAACAGATGAGAAGCAGTCATAGTTATTACATGTACCCAACCTTACAGCAAGAGGAGCAACACTATACAGTGGGGACGGAAAGTATTCAGCCCCCGGGGATAAGTGTTCAGCCCCCGGTGAGAAGTATCCAGCCCCCGGTGAGAAGTATCCAGCCCCCGGTAATGAGTATTCAGCCCCCGGTGATAAGTATTCGGACCCCTGTGATGAGTATTCGGCCCCCGGTGATGAGTATTCAGCTCCCGGTGATGAGTATTCAGCCCCCGGTGATGAGTATTCAGCCCCCGGTGATAAGTATTCAGCCCCCGGTGATAAGTATTCAGCCCCCGGTGATAAGTATTCAGCCCCCGGTGATAAGTATTCAGCCCCCGGTGATAAGTATTCAGCCCCCGGTGATAAGTATTCAGCCCCCGGTGATGAGTATTCAGCCCCCGGTGATGAGTATTCAGCCCCCGGTGATGAGTATTCAGCCCCCTGGTGATGAGTATTCGGCCCCCGGTGATGAGTATTCGGCCCCCGGTGATGAGTATTCAGCCCTCGGTGATAAGTATTCAGCCCTCGGTGATAAGTATTCAGCCCTCGGTGATAAGTATTCAGCCCCCGGTGATAAGTATTCAGCCCCCGGTGATAAGTATTCAGCCTCCGGTGATAAGTATTCGGCCCCCGGTGATAAGTATTCGGCCCCCGGTGATAAGTATTCGGCCCCCGGTGATAAGTATTCAGCCCTCGGTGATAAGTATTCAGCCCCCGGTGATAAGTATTCAGCCCCCGGTGATAAGTATTCAGCCCCCGGTGATGAGTATTCAGCCCCCGGTGATGAGTATTCAGCCCCCGGTGATAAGTATTCAGCCCCCGGTGAGAAGTATCCAGCCGCCGGTGAGAAGTATCCAGCCCCCGGGGATAAGTATTCAGCCCCCGGTGATGAGTATTCAGCCCCCGGTAAGAAGTATTTGGCCCCCGGTGATAAGTATTCGGCCCCCAGTGATGAGTATTCAGCCCCCGGTAAGAAGTATTTGGCCCCCGGTGATAAGTATTCGGCCCCCTGTGATGAGTATTCAGCCCCCGGTGATGAGTATTCAGCCCCCGGTGATAAGTATTCAGCCCCCGGTGATGAGTATTCAGCCCCTAGTGATAAGTATTCAGCCCCTGGTGATGAGTATTCAGCCTCTGGTGATAAGTATTCAGCCCCCGGTGATGAGTATTCAGCCCCTGGTGATGGGTATTCAGCCCCTGGTGATAAGTATTCGGCCCCTGATGATAAGTATTCAGCCCCTGGTGATGAGTATTCAGCCCCTGGTGATGAGTATTCAGCCCCTGGTGATAAGTATTCAGCCCCTGGTGATAAGTATTCAGCCCCCAGTGATAAGTATTCAGTCCCCGGTGATAAGTATTTAGCCCCTGGTGATAAGTATTCAGCCCCCGGTGATAAGTATTCAGCCCCTGGTGATAAGTATTCAGCCCCTAGTGATAAGTATTCAGCCCCCGGTGATGAGTATTCAGCTCCTGGTGATAAGTATTCAGCCCCTGGTGATAAGCATTCAGCCCCCGGTGATAAGTATTCAGCCCCCGGTGATGAGTATTCAGCCCCTAGTGATAAGTATTCAGTCCCCGGTGATAAGTATTCAGCCTCTGGTGATAAGTATTCAGCCCCCAGTGATAAGTATTCAGCCTCTGGTGATAAGTATTCAGCCCCTGGTGATAAGTATTCAGCCCCTGGTGATAGTCTGGGATCCTTCATGTGTTTTGCACACTGTATGCGGCTTTCATGTGTCTTGCACTGAGGAGAAACTTCCAGCCCTGGCTGCTGGAGGCTGCAGTGATAGGTGACTCCCATCTCCCTCCTGCATCTCTGGAGCTCAGACAATTGATTGATTAGTTTAGCTGGACAGCCGGGTCGAGGAAGAGTTGTGGTTGTCCCAAATTTTTTCCATTTAAGGATAATAGAGGCCACTGTGCTCTTAGGAACCTTGAGTGCAACAGGAGTTATTTTGTAACACTGGCCAGATCTGTGCCTTGCCACAATTCTGTCTCTGAGCTCCTCAGGCAGTTCCTTAGACCTCATTATTCTCATGTGCTCCGACATACACTGTGAGCTGTGAGGTCTTTTATAGACAGGTGTGAGCATCTTCTTATCAAGTCCAATCAGTTTACTTAAACACAGCTGGACTCCAATGAAGGAGTAGAACCATCTCAAGGAGGATCAGAAGGAAATGGACTGCATGTGAGTTACATATGAATGTCACAGCAAAGGGTCTGAATATGTATAACCATGTGATATTTCAGTTTTTCTTTCTTAATAAATTAGCAATATATCTACATTTCTGTTTTTTTCTGTCAAGATGGGAGCAGAGTGCACATTACTGAAGAGTGAAAAATTTAACACCTCACATGGATAATAGAGACAAATTTGATCCATAGCTCTCTAACTCACAAGGATCATATAGGACATTGTAGATAAGTACTGACCTTTAAAAATGCGAATAAAGCACTTGGGGTGAGATAGAAACCTCCCATTATCTCCAGCAGTGTCTATCCATATATGTTATTTCCAGCAGCCTCTATCTGTTCCTATGTCCCTCCTCTATCAATCGAAAGGATCATAAAGGACATTATAAAGAAGTAATGATAGCAATAAAGCACTTGGGGTGAGATAGAAACCTCCCATTATCTCCAGCAGTGTCTATCCATATATGTTATCACCAGCAGCCTCTATCTGTTCCTATGACCCTCCTCTATTAATCAGAAGGATCATAAAGGACATTATAAAGAAGTAATGATAGCAATAAAGCACTTGGGGTGAGATAGAAACCTCCCATTATCTCCAGCAGTGTCTATCCATATATGTTATCACCAGCAGCCTCTATCTGTTCCTATGACCCTCCTCTATTAATCAGAAGGATCATACAGGACATTATAGAGAAGTAGTGGTAGGAATAAAGCACTTGGTGTGGGATAGAAAACTTACTATTATCTCCAGAAGTTTCTGCCTGTGCCTGTGTCCCCCTTCCCCCCCTCCCTCTCTATAGACTCCTAGGTCATCCTCTTTTAGTCCAGTCTATCTTTCTTTAGCAGGACGGATTCGGCAAAGATTTTAGAACAAAGCTCTCACCTGTCCCAGATTTTTCAGGTCCCAGGCAACACAAGGTTTGTCCTAGGCGTCAACTCTGCTGGCACCTTCCATATTGACTTTTTAGGTCAATCCCTCAGCATTGGGATGAGGTGGTTTTTCTGCCTCTGCAGTATGTTTCCATTCACTGACAGCAATCTTGAGAATGCTTAGAAATTGTTACAAATTGACTAATGGTTTTTTTTAAACCTCCGTTCCGGAGCAAGTTCTGCTACATCTTAACGATCCAAATGAAGTCAGTGCAAATATTATGCTGACTCAGCCCATTTCTGTACAGCATTATGTTATCTTGTTGTCATTTTGGGGACCCCCAGCCCTTTAGTTACCTCCTCTGCACTAGAACCTTGCGTTATCCTTTTTCTGTCAGTCTGAGCTCCACATGGATGGGAAATCACTTCCATTTGCCTCCTGAGTCATTGCCTTCTCTCTGCCAAGTTGGGAAATCCACCAACTCCATTATCTTCCCCGTCCTTATCTGACCGGCAGAATGCGGAGCCAAATCCATCCGAGACTCTCCGCACAGAAACATCCACCAACACAGTGCGGCTGGAACTCGTCCTCCTCTTACATGTTCTCAGACTGGAAATTACTTCCAAGTTTCCTCTCTGTTAGCAAATCTCTCTTATCCAGCCATGGATTGTACAGTTACTGTGCCAGAAAACTGGCTTGAGGACCTTGATGCTTTGCCTATCTGTTCTGATTCTATTGGGACAGTCCTGATTACTAAGAAAAGTACAGCAGACCCTGAGCCAGCAGGAGGTGCCAGAGGGATGAGCAGCCTAAGTGCTAACAGAACTGAACCCATGCCTATAGTATTATACTGCTTATATGGCTCTCGTGCTTTCCACTATGTATTCTGGTTCTGTCAGAACAGACCCTATTTCCTAAATTACAAACACACAGACCATGAACCAGCAGGAGGTGTCAGAGAGATGAGCAGTCAGAGAACCACCAGGATTCAAATAATAGCCTTAGTGTTTTGCTGCCATATGGGTGAATTAACCCCTATATTTTCTGATTGCATTAGGACTAACCCAGTTTTTCAAAGGATAACAAAAGACCCTGAACTAGTAGGGGATACCAGACAAATGAGCGGACTTGAAGCTGATAGGTTAAAATTTATGTTCCTAGTATTTTGCTGCTCATAAGCCATTAATGACTCCCACCCTACCTTATGCTCTAATTTTATTAGGGCAGACCTCATTTATAAGAGCTGAAAAGCAGATCCTGAACCAGCAGGAGGTGCTAGGGGAGTGAGTAGTCTTCGAGCTAAGAGCATTTAACGCTTGTTCATATTTTTTTTTTTAGATATAGCTTCCATGCTGTTTCCCCTCTGTGTGTTCTGATTTCTAAGTACAACAGTGGATCCTGAACCAGCAGGAGGTGCCAGAGAGCTGAGCATTTGAGAGCTAGTTACGTACCTCATGTTCATAGTATTTTGCATCTTATATGGCCTTGATGATTTCCCCCTTGTCTTTTGATTCCATCTGGATCAATTTCCTAAAATACTAGACCCTGAACCAGCAGGGGGTACTACAGCAATTAGCAGTCAGAGTTATCCATACTGCACATATGACCTTGATGATTCCCGCTTATGTGTTTTGCGTCTACTTGGACAAACCTGATACTAAGAGTACAGAAAAACCTAGAACAAGCAAAGGCTGCCAGTATTTTGCTGCTTATATGTTCTTGATAAGTTTACATCCCATATATGTGGGAAACCTGATTTATGTACAGCCGGAGACCTTGAACTATCAGGGGGTGCTAGATATTTGGGGTGTCCATGAGCTTATAAGATTTAACTTATGGTATTTTACGGATGATTTTCCCCCTACATGTTCTGATTATATAAAGACTGTCCTGGTTTCTAATACTAAAAAATGCAGACTGTGAAGCAGCAGGGGGTGCTAGATATATGAGCAGCCAAAGAGCTTACAAGATTTCAGTCTAGCTCATAGTATGGATGAGATTCAGGGAAACACACAGGGGTAAGATGTTGTGTAGGTGTTATACAGTATACTCTTTACTCTTAGAGCACAGAGCAGTCACTGAACAAGCAGGGGCTGCAGATAGATATGCAAACTCAGGTGATTTTACACCTCATTTTTCCAACATACTAATCTCAAAATATGGCAGTTTTACATTAATCAGATACACACTAGAGATACATATTAGATACACACTAGAGATACATATTAGATACATACTAGAGATACATATTAGATACACACTGGAGATACATATTAGATACACACTAGAGATACATATTAGATACACACTGGAGATACATATTAGATACACACTAGAGATACATATTAGATACACACTAGAGATACATATTAGATACACACTAGAGATACATATTAGATACACACTAGAGATACATATTAGATACACACTAGAGATACATATTAGATACACACTAGAGATACATATTAGATACATACTAGGGATACATATTAGATACACACTAGAGATACATATTAGATACACACTAGAGATACATATTAGATACACACTAGAGATACATATTAGATACACACTAGAGATACATATTAGATACACACTAGAGATACATATTAGATACACACTAGAGATACATATTAGATACATACTAGGGATACATATTAGATACACACTAGAGATACATATTAGATACACACTAGAGATACATATTAGATACACACTAGAGATACATATTAGATACATACTAGAGATACATATTAGATACATACTAGAGATACATATTAGATACACACTAGAGATACATATTAGATACACACTAGAGATACATATTAGATACACACTAGAGATACATATTAGATACACACTAGAGATACATATTAGATACACACTAGAGATACATATTAGATACACACTAGAGATACGTATTAGATACACACTGGAGATACATATTAGATACACACTAGAGATACATATTAGATACACACTAGGGATACATATTAGATACACACTAGAGATACATATTAGATACACACTAGAGATACATATTAGATACACACTAGAGATACATATTAGATACACACTAGAGATGTATATAGATACTAGAGATACATATTAGATACATACTAGAGATACATATTAGATACACACTGGAGATACATATTAGCATAATTGCTTTATTCCACTTCTTATTTCCTCTTAATTACAGGACCTGACTACAAACTGTTTCAATTTGTTGTCTGTAACCATGGAGACACAACTGTCTCCAGAGAAGCTGTATAGTCACACCATTAGGATTATTTGCATGTGTACATAACTTTTTATGTAGTAAGTGCTAATTGTCTATATGACCTTTTATTGTTTTAGTATGAAAGGATATTTGACCGTATTTCACGCTGTATAGATGTCGTCCGTGACTCATCTGCCGCCGCGGCCTCTCCAGACGCTATATATAGGATTCTCATCTCGAAGGCTCAGGGCCGAGCGTCAGAGCAATCATATAAGATTGGCATCCAGGGTCATAAATCATATCCAGACCTTTACTAATACATAGAAGATTGGCCCCGCGCCGCGCCAATAAAACACAGGTTTTTCTGCTGATTTTCCCCGGGGCTCGGAGCGAGTCTTGGCCTCCGGAGTGGAACCACGAACTGATATCTTTAATTATCGTTTTATTGTTCTGTAGAGGTTGAAAAATTGCGTTAAACAAGTTTTATTTTATTTTGTGCCTGGAAACGTCAGCGCCAGTAGCTGCAGCGTCCTAACACCAGTGCAGCGCAGCCCCGGAGCAGAACAACATGGGATTATTTACAGAATATAGAGGGAATCTGCCATAAGGGATTCTGGTCCAAATGACCAAAGTGTAGTAAAAACCCAAAGTCATAAAGTGTCACTGCTCCAAATGATCAGATTTGGAGAAACCCTATTGGACGGTCATTGAAAACCTTCATATATACACTTAACAAGACAACAACAGGAGAATAGTGAGTGCAGCTCTGGAGTATAATACAGGATGTAACTCAGGGTCAGTACAGGATAAGTAATGTCATGTATTTACATAGTGACTGCACCAGCAGCAGAATAGTGAGTGCAGCTCTGGGGTATAATACAGGATGTAACTCAGGATCAGTACAGGATAAGTAATGTCATGTATGTACACAGTGACTGCACCAGCAGCAGAATAGTGAGTGCAGCTCTGGGGTATAATACAGGATGTAACTCAGGATCAGTACAGGATAAGTAATGTCATGTATGTGCACAGTGACTGCACCAGCAGCAGAATAGTGAGTGCAGCTCTGGGGTATAATACAGGATGTAACTCAGGATCAGTACTGGATAAGTAATGTCATGTATGTACACAGTGACTGCCCCAGCAGCAGAATAGTGAGTGCAGCTCTGGAGTATAATACAGGATGTAACTCAGGATCAGTATAGGATAAGTAATGTCATGTATGTACACGGTGACTGCACCAGCAGCAGAATAGTGAGTGCAGCTCTGGCGTATAATACAGGATGTAACTCAGGATCAGTACAGGATAAGTAATGTCATGTATGTACACAGTGACTGCACCAGCAGCAGAATAGTGAGTGCAGCTCTGGAGTATAATACAGGATGTAACTCAGGATCAGTACAGGATAAGTAATGTCATGTATGTAGACAGTGACTGCGCCAGCAGCAGAATAGTGAGTGCAGCTCTGGGGTATAATACAGGATGTAACTCAGGATCAGTACAGGATAAGTAATGTCATGTATGTACACAGTGACTGCACCAGCAGCAGAATAGTGAGTGCAGCTCTGGGGTATAATACAGGATGTAACTCAGGATCAGTACAGGATAAGTAATGTCATGTATGTACACAGTGACTGCACCAGAAGCAGAATAGTGAGTGCAGCTCTGAAGTGTAATACAGGATGTAACTCAGGATCAGTACAGGATAAGTAATGTCATGTATGTACACAGTGACTGCACCAGAAGCAGAATAGTGAGTGCAGCTCTGGAGTATAATACAGGATGTAACTCAGGATCAGTACAGGATAAGTAATGTCATGTATGTACACAGTGACTGCACCAGCAGCAGAATAGTGAGTGCAGCTCTGGAGTGTAATACAGGATGTAACTCAGGATCAGTACAGGATAAGTAATGTCATGTATGTACACAGTGACTGCACCAGCAGCAGAATAGTGAGTGCAGCTCTGGGGTATAATACAGGATGTAACTCAGGATCAGTACAGGATAAGTAATGTCATGTATGTACAGTGACTGCACCAGCAGCAGAATAGTGAGTGCAGCTCTGGGGTATAATACAGGATGTAACTCAGGATCAGTACAGGATAAGTAATGTCATGTATGTAGACAGTGACTGCACCAGCAGCAGAATAGTGAGTGGAGCTCTGGCTATAGAATAAAAAACTTAATGGTAATACTACATTTGTACTGTGGGGGCGCTGCAGATTTCCAGCAGAATTCCCATTGGTCTAGTCCATGAACAATGAGGCTCCGGTAAATCCCATAACCTTTCCTTCCTCTCCGCGTGATGTGACTATGATGATGTTACTATCACACTGCTTGTTATTCATGGCCGGAGGTTCTGATATAACTGACGCCTTGGTATAATAAATATTTTAGCAGATATTCCTGTGTCCTATATTCCCGGTGCTTCCGGCTACGAGCAGATAACTGTGTGGATATAATTGCAGATGACTCCATCGTCTTTCATATTGACTCTGCGATTGCATTGCTGCGGGTTATAGACTGATGGAAGAGCTTCATAGAGGAGATGAATGAGCAGCCGCCCCCCATACAGCGTCCATACGGGATCATAGATGCCGCACTACTGTGTGCATATCCCTCCATCCTGTCATATCATTGCTTATAAGCTCCTGTCCTGCTCTCCAGTGGTCTTCTTCTTACTCATTTCAAATGCTGGACTTTTTTTTTCTTCCATTTTCTATCCCAAATTTCTATCTCTTCTGTTCCTGCCATCCCTTCTTCATTCTTCAATTCAATTGTATTTCTTCTTCCTTCACAGATTCCATTTATCCCTTCTTTTTCTTTGAATCTCCTCAGATCACGTGTATTCCCTCTTCTCCTCAGATCCCATGTATTCCCTCTTCTCCTCAGATCCCATGTGTTCCCTCTTCTCCTCAGATCCTGTGTATTCCCTCTTCTCTCTCAGATCCCATGTGTTCCCTCTTCTCCTCAGATCCCATGTATTCCCTCTTCTCCTCAGATCCCATGTATTCCCTCTCCATCCTCAGATCCCATGTATTCCCTCTTCTCCTCAGATCCCGTGTATTCCCTCTCCATCCTCAGATCCCATGTATTCCCTCTTCTCCTCAGATCCCATGTGTTCCCTCTTCTCCTCAGATCCCATGTATTCCCTCTTCTCCTCAGATCCCATGTATTCCCTCTTCTCCTCAGATCCCATGTATTCCCTCTCCATCCTCAGATCCCATGTATTCCCTCTTCTCCTCAGATCCCATGTATTCCCTCTTCTCCTCAGATCCCATGTATTCCCTCTCCATCCTCAGATCCCATGTATTCCCTCTTCTCCTCAGATCCCATGTGTTCCCTCTTCTCCTCAGATCCCATGTATTCCCTCTTCTCCTCAGATCCCATGTATTCCCTCTTCTCCTCAGATCCCATGTATTCCCTCTTCTCCTCAGTTCCCGTATATTTCCTCTTCTCCTCAGATCCCGTGTATCCCCTCTTCTCCTCAGATCCCATGTATTCCCTCTTCTCCTCAGTTCCCGTGTATTTCCTCTTCTCCTCAGATCCCGTGTATTCCCTCTTCTCCTCAGATCCCCATGTGTTCCCTCTTCTCCTCAGATCCCATGTATTCCCTCTTCTCCTCAGATCCCATGTATTCCCTCTTCTCCTCAGATCCCATGTATCCCCTCTCCATCCTCAGATCCCATGTATTCCCTCTTCTCCTCAGATCCCGTGTATTCCCTCTTCTCCTCAGATCCCATGTATTCCCTCTTCTCCTCAGATCCCATGTATTCCCTCTTCTCCTCAGATCCCGTGTATTCCCTCTTCTCCTCAGATCCCGTGTATCCCCTCTTCTCCTCAGATCCCATGTATTCCCTCTTCTCCTCAGATCCCATGTATTCCCTCTTCTCCTCAGATCCCATGTATTCCCTCTTCTCCTCAGATCCCATGTATTCCCTCTTCTCCTCAGATCCCGTGTATTCCCTCTTCTCCTCAGATCCCGTGTATTCCCTCTTCTCCTCAGATCCCATGTATTCCCTCTTCTCCTCAGATCCCATGTATTCCCTCTTCTCCTCAGATCCCATGTATTCCCTCTTCTCCTCAGATCCTGTGTATTCCCTCTTCTCCTCAGATCCCGTGTATTCCCTCTTCTCCTCAGATCCCATGTGTTCCCTCTTCTCCTCAGATCCCATGTATTCCCTCTTCTCCTCAGATCCCATGTATTCCCTCTTCTCCTCAGATCCCATGTGTTCCCTCTTCTCCTCAGATCCCATGTATTCCCTCTTCTCCTCAGATCCCGTGTGTTCCCTCTTCTCCTCAGATCCCATGTATTCCCTCTTCTCCTCAGATCCTGTGTATTCCCTCTTCTCCTCAGATCCCATGTGTTCCCTCTTCTCCTCAGATACCCATGTATTCCCTCTTCTCCTCAGATCCTGTGTATTCCCTCTTCTCCTCAGATCCTGTGTATTCCCTCTTCTCCTCAGATCCCATGTATTCCCTCTTCTCCTCAGATCCTGTGTATTCCCTCTTCTCCTCAGATCCCATGTATTCCCTCGTCTCCTTTCCTCTCCTTTCTCTGATCCCCCATGCATTCCCTCATCCCAAATCCTCTTCCTTATAGGAGCAGCCCCCATGTAACCCTGCCCTTCCTCAGATCCTATGTATCCCTCTTTCATATCCCATATAAAATTCTTTATTTCTACAGCCCCATCTTATTCTCCTCTGCCGTAGACCTGACGTGTTCCTCCTCTCCTCCCGTATCTCCGCGTGCGCTGCTTCAGATCCTTCGTCTTCCTTCCGCCTCTTCATGTTTATTGCTCGCTTTCTCCTCCTATGTTAGTCCTTATTTTTTTATGAATCCTATTAACCATGTAACATAAGATTAAAGACGCCTTTAGGGACTCGTGACTCAAACTCTTAATCACAGATCTTTTAACTTCGCTTTTATGAGAATTTCCTTCTTCTTCTTCGTCTTGGGTTTATGGAACCTAAACAGCTTTGCGGACAAATTGTATTACTAGACTAATGGCGCTTATTACTTTGTAATGGGATCCGGGTGTAATACGCAACGAGTAGAAATCACTGTTGACATTTCTGTAAATGATATCAACATAGAAACATAGAAACGAAGGAACCGTTGGAGAACATGGAATGCTGCAGCCTCCAGACATGGACCTACCTTGTAGATTCATGGTTCAGAATTGCTTCGTTACAGTAGCTAGAAAACCTATTGTGGGGTGATTGTTTCCTAGGTCACCCATGACTTCTGATGGTCCTACATGGATTTCCGGGACTGATTTGGAATATTACCGACTTATTGGAGGTCATTTACTAAGGGCCCGATTCACGTTTTCCTGACGTGTTATCCGAATATTTCCGATTTGCACCGATTTCCCCTGAATTGCCCCGGGATTTTGGCGCACGCAATCGGATTGTGGCACATCGGCGCTGGCATGCACGCAACGGAAATCGGGGGCGTGGCCGAGCGAAAACCCGAGGGATTCGGAAAAACTGCCGCATTTAAAAAAAAAGTGTCGCGGGACTCACGCTTACCTTCACTTGGTCCGGCTTGGTGAAGATCAGTGCATTTCGGGGACTTCGGAGGAACTGCCTTAGTGAATCTCGGCCGGACCCGAATCCACCGCAGAGAACGCGCCGCTGGATCGCGAATGGTCCGGGTAAGTAAATCTGCCCCAATATTCCAAATCCTTCTACCGCAACTGGGCATGCTATCATGAGGTGATAGTTTACTGGGTCACCAATGACTTCTGATGGTCCTACAGACATTTTGACCATAGACATGTAGCATACTTGGACGAAGAAGATGGTTTAGTTGGATGAATACCAATTTGGTAGCTACAGTAACTGGGAAGCCCATCGTGGAGTGAGGTTGTTCTAGCTCAACAAACACCTCTGATGGTCCCGGAGGAGGAGAAGGTGTAGGTTGGTCTATGACTTAAAAACCTCTATAATGTCTTAAATCCTCAAAGTTATTTTTTACTAGATCGCCAAGGACTTCTGATGGTCTTCCAAGGATTTCCACAACTACCTTGGGGGAAGGGTGTTGGGGTATTGACATTGGGTTTTGGTTTTACTAGGTCACTAATCATCTAATGGTCCTACAAGGTTCTCCACCGCTGACAAGGAGGTTGTGTTGCCTTCCGTCCTCCAGCCTTTCATCATTTCCATGTCAGATGTTGAGAGATCCAATCACCGGTAAATCCTTGACACAATAAAACTTTTGATATCACCTATTTGTTTGGCTCCATCGACTGAGACGAAATGGTGTCCCATGTCTGGTTTAAACGGACATCTGCCCATATTTGTGTAGATGTTCCCTGATCAATGGTTCTTTAAGGTTTTTCTGACTTGTAGGACACAAAAGCGCCTACAGATGGTCCAGTAACCAGATCCACCAGAGCCACCAGATCCACCAGATCGATAATAATCTGAGACTTAAAAGATCAGACAAACTTTTTGTAAAGATCTCCCAAGGAGGATTCAAAGCTCCTCCTTGTAGGAACTTATTCCACAAAGAGCAGCAGATATGGCCCAGGTAGTGTTCCAGGTAGGTCTTTTGGTGTGAGTTTGGGTCTGTATTTGACGTGATATTGGCTTTTCTTGCTTGGTTCATCTTCTTCTCACCTCTGTCCACTCTCTTCTAGGAATGATCTAGAGATGATTTTTGAGGCCTGATTCTAATTTCTGTCTTTTCTTTCTTCCTTCTCTCTTCCAGGCAAGACAGGGGTGCTTGCTGATCTGTTGCCCAGTTTTGAAGTGGAGATTATGCCAGGTACCCAGTGTCATCTTCTAAGTGTTTCTACAGATCTGTTATTCATCCATCTGTCTCTTCCATCTGTCTCCACTCTGCGCCAGGTCAGGTTTTCCTAATAGGACGATCTCTATGTTACGATCCTCGTGTGTGATGGAGCTCGCTGATTTCTTAATGGGCTCATTTATTTGCATTTTGGCTTGGGGTTACAGCTGGGGGCCCCATGTAAGAACATCTGGGGGGGCCCTGTTATCTGCAGGAGCAAGAGTAAGATGCCTCTCATACTGTAGCAGGATCCTACATTTTAGCCTTTTCATAGTAAATCCTGAACTCAATGAGAGTCATTTATGAAACGTATGTGATATCAATGGTTACAGATCAAAAACGCTCATACATGCAAAAAATATTAATACATACAGAGGTATTTATAGATATAAACAAATTCATACATATACACTTATATTCACACACACATAATCATATTCATACACTCTTATTTATACACACATACTCATATTCATACACTCCTACACACATACATGTCATATACAAAGGCATATTAATAGATATATTTGGAGACTCATAAATATTGTTATATTCATGCACTCATATTCATACACACACACACACTCATTCATACAATCATATTTATACATATACACTTATATTCACACACACATAATCATATTCATACACATAATCATATTCATACACACAAACACATATTCATACACACACACACTCATATTCATACACTCATATTCATACACACATAATCATATTCATACACATACAAACACATATTTATACACTCATATTATTACACACACACACACATATTCATACACTCATACACACATATTCATACACTCATACACACATATTCATACACTCATAGACTCATATTCATACACACATATTCATACACTAATATTCATACACTCATACACTCATATTCATACACTCATACACACATATTCATACACTCATAGACTCATATTCATACACTCATACACACATATTCATACACGCATATTTATACACTCATAGACTCATATTTATACACTCATACACTCATATTCATACACTCATACACATTCATACACTCATACACACATATTCATACACTCATACACTCATATTCATACACTCATACACACATATTCATACACTCATACACACATATTTATACACTCATACACACATATTTATACACTCATACACACATATTTATACACTCATACACTCATATTTATACACTCATACACACATATTCATACACTCATACACACATATTCATACACTCATACACACATATTCATACACTCATACACACATATTCATACACTCATACACACATATTCACACCCTTGACAACTTTTTCTGGAGAAGAGCCCCATAGTCTCGGTGCTCTTACAGTAAAGAACCCCCTCCTCCCTTCTATATCAATGTAGAAACCTTCTTTTCTTTAGACGTAGCGTTGGTTACATTACAGTCCTGGGTATAACAAAACCTGTATCATAGTTTTAGAGTCTTACTGTAGAGAATCCTTTCCTGTAAATGTAGAGGAAGTCTCTTTTATTCAGTTACACTGTTAGATCCTGGTGAAAACTTTATAGTTTCATTGCCCTAACTGTAAAGAAGTCTTAAGTTACAGTCCTGGATATTTATAGATACTGTCTAAAAGCTTCATAGACTCAGTGCTCTTACAGTAGAGAACCCCCATTATATGTTGGTGTAAAAACTAGACTCCTTCTTGTGTTACAGTTACAACATATAACTAGATCCTGTTACAGAGCTTTATAGGCCACTGCTCGAGCTGTAGAGAACCCTCTTCTCGTAGAGGGTTGCCCCTGGTTATGTTAAGGTCCTGGGTCTTAATGCTCTTACCATAGAGAACCCTTTCCTGTAACTACAGAGGAAGTCCGCTTTTTACAGTTACAGTCTTAGGTATGAAGAGATCCAGTCTCAGAGCTTTACTGTTTCAGTTTTCTTACTGTCTTTCCCTTTAAAAGCAAAGGTTATGTTATAGTTACAGTCCTGGGTATAAATAGATTCTGTCACAGAGCTTCAAGTATCAATGCTCTAACAGTAAAGAACCCCTACTCCCTTCTCAATCAATTTAGCAACCTTGTCTCTATAGGCGTAGAGGATGACCCCTGGCGATGTCCTGGATATAACAAGAACCTGTCTTATAGCTTTAACTGCTCTTACTGTAGAGAACATCTTTCTGTAAATGCAGAGGATGGCTACTTTTTACAGTCTTGGGTATAAGAAGACTATAAATAACTACATTAACTTCTCCAAAGGCAAAGGGTTATGTTGCTCTAACAGTAAAGAACCCCTTCACCCTTCACTATCCATTTAGTCAAGGATGACCCCTGGCGATGTCCTTGATATAACAAGATCCTGTCTCATAGCTTTAAAGTTTCAGTGCTCTTACTGTAGAGAATATCTTACTGTAAATGTAGAGGCTACTTTTTACAGTCTCGGGTATAAGAAGACTTTAAAGAACTTCTCCAAAGGTGAAGGGTTATGTTGTAGTCACAGCCCACATCAGAGATCTGGAGTCTTACTGCTCTTACTGTAGAGAACCCTCTCCTGTAAATGTACAGGTTCTTGATGTATTGATGCGTTATACATTTGCACATAGTTATTGGGTCACCCCCTCAGCGCCATTGTCTCTTAACTAACTGACTCCCTTAAGGGCTGCAGCTTAGTAACGTTACACGTGCAGCAGGCAGTGCCCGGCTTTGGATCCATCAGATATTCTTCATCCTCGTTGTTGTCGTTATTTCATCTTTTCATTAAACATGTAGGTAATTGGTTTATGTGCTGAGTCAGCGCTTCTCCAATCTCCGGGGCTCCTCCTCCTTATCAGCCAAAATTCCCAGCTCAGCTTATTATTCTGTGAGTTCAGTCACATCCTTAGCATCAGGATGAGTTCTCATGTGGCAGAGCTGTTGCAGTTCATCTACTATTTTCGACAAATTGCTGGAAAATTGCAATTTTTTTGTTACTTTTTTTGTACTTACATACAGGTAACACACAGACTACTATCAGATGCCAGTTGGGGGAGCTTACTGCATGCTGTATACGTACTATGCTCCTGTGCTCCCCCTAGTGGTGGCTACAGGAAGATAGAATCTTATATTTTTATGAGATTGTGCCAAATGTTATCAACTGTTTACTATGGATTGTGCTGTGACCTCACTGATCACGAGGTCCTTGTTGAATTGAGAATTGGTCATCCGATCGATACTGCTCCATCCGTACCTATAGGACTGAGTTCAGCTAATTCTGACCGGCTCATAGAGTTCAATGTATTAACTGCATCCCTGTGTGACCACTGCTCCTTTCTGCCACTTAATAAGGAAGCTTGTTAAATACTTAAGCGATCGTTCAGACCAAATAGACTATAAAGCACTCAAATACAAAGAGCACAGCAGTGTGAGGATGCACCCACAGTGCACTTCATGAAGCTACAATCCTGGAATATAAATCCATATTCCACAGTCCTGCTGCTGCTACTAACAACGTACACAAAGATATAGTTACACATCTCTCCAGGAACAATACCTTACACAGACTGCGGAGAGCACAGAGCACAGCAGTGTGAGGACACCCCCCCAATGTACTAGAATAAGCTGCATTCACTCGTCACCCCCTGTGTCAGACATTTTGAATCACCATCTAGTTCTGCGTAATATTTATCTCCGCACCACAATGCGCTGTACTCTGGTACATGTAGAATTGTGAGTGCAGCTGTGTGTGTGACTAGAGTATAATTCACCCCCAGATAATGTTATGTAAAGTATTATAATATTTGCCGGTACATTGCAAGGTGACGAGTATTGCGGATGTGACTAAGTAACAGCCCGGAGAATTGACCCTTCGTGTTCTGGCTGTCACCACCGGAATGAAATGTAGAATGAATATTAGACGCAATAGTGAAATGTTTTTCCTCACAAATCAGATTTATTCCACCAATTCCCTCAAAAGAAATCAGCCCTGAATTATGTATAGAGCAGAGCGTGAATAATGGATCGTATGGATTGTTACACCTCATCCTTAATGCCGGGGATTAAATATTCATCACAAAGTCTGGACAGGTAGAGGAGGCAGCGGAGACCGAAGGCCCAGAGGTGGGGAGGAGGCAGCGGAGACCAAAGGCCCAGAGGTGAGGAGGAGGCAGCGGAGACAGAAGGCCCAGAGGTGAGGAGGAGGCAGCGGAGACCAAAGGCCCAGAGGTGAGGAGGAGGCAGCGGAGACAGAAGGCCCAGAGGTGGGGAGGAAGCATGGGAGACCGAAGGCCCAGAGGTGAGGAGGACGCAGCGGAGACCGAAGGCCCAGAGGTGAGGAGGAGGCAGCGGAGACCCAAGACCCAGAGGTGGGGAGGAGGCAGCGGAGACCCAAGACCCAGAGGTGGGGAGGAGACAGTGGAGACCGAAGGCCCAGAGGTGAGGAGGAGGCAGCGGAGACCCAAGACCCAGAGGTGGGGAGGAGGCAGCGGAGACCCAAGACCCAGAGGTGGGGAGGAGGCAGCGGAGACCCAAGACCCAGAGGTGGGGAGGAGGCAGCGGAGACCGAAGGCCCAGAGGTGGGCAGGAGGCAGCGGAGACCGAAGGCCCTGAGGTGTGGAGGAGGCAGTGGAGACCCAAAACCCAGAGGTGGGGAGGAGGAAGCGGAGACCGAAGGCCCAGAGGTGGGCAGGAGGCAGCGGAGACCGAAGGCCCAGAGGTGGGCAGGAGGCAGCGGAGACCGAAGGCCCAGAGGTGGGGAGGAGGCAGTGGAGACCCAAAACCCAGAGGTGGGGAGGAGGAAGCGGAGACCCAAGACCCAGAGGTGGGAAGGAGGCAGCGGAGACTGAAGGCCCAGAGGCAGGGAGGAGGCAGCGGAGACCGAAGCCCCAGAGGTGGGGAGGAGGCAGCGGAGACCCAAGACCCAGAGGTGGGGAGGAGGCAGCGGAGACCGAAGGCCAAGAGGTGGGGAGGAGGCAGCGGAGACCGAAGGCCCAGGGGTGGGAAAGAGGCAGCGGAGACCGAAGGCCCAGAGGTGGGGAGGAGGCAGCGGAGATTGAAGGCCCAGAGGTGAGGAGGACGCAGCGGAGACCGAAGGCCCAGAGGTGGGGAGGAGGCAATGGAGACCGAAGGCCCAGAGGTGAGGGGGAGGCAGCGGAAACAGAAGGCCCAGAGGTGAGGAGGACGCAGCGGAGACCGAAGGCCCAGAGGTGGGGAGGAGACAGCGGAGACCGAAGGCCCAGAGGTGAGGGGGAGGCAGCGGAGACAGAAGGCCCAGAGGTGAGGAGGACGCAGCGGAGACCGAAGGCCCAGAGGTGAGGTGGAGGCAGCGGAGACAGAAGGCCCAGAGGTGGGGAGGAGGCAGCGGAGACCAGAGGCCCAGAGGTGGGGCGGAGGCAGCGGAGACCGAAGGCCCAGAGGTGGGGCGGAGGCTGCGGAGACCGAAGGCCCAGAGGTGGGGAGGAGGCAACGGAGACCGAAGGCCCAGAGGTGAGGGGGAGGCAGCGGAGACAGAAGGCCCAGAGGTGGCGAGGAGGCAGCAGAGACCGGAGGCCCAGAGGTGGGGAGGAGGCAGCGGAGACCGGAGGCCCAGAGGTGGGGAGGAGGCAACGGAGACCGAAGGCCCAGAGGTGGGGAGAAGGCAGCGGAGACCAGAGGCCCAGAGGTGGGGAGGAGGCAGCGGAGACCGGAGGCCCAGAGGTGAGGGGGAGGCAGCGGAGACAGAAGGCCCAGAGGTGCAGAGGAGGCAGCGGAGACCAGAGGCCCAGAGGTGGGGAGGAGGCAACGGAGAGAAAAGGCCCAGAGGTGAGGGGGAGGCAGCGGAGACAGAAGGCCCAGAGGTGCAGAGGAGGCAGCGGAGACCAGAGGCCCAGAGGTGGGGAGGAGGCAGCGGAGACCAGAGGCCCAGAGGTGGGGAGGAGGCAGCGGAGACTGAAGGCCCAGAGGTGGGGAGAAGGCAGCGGAGACCGAAGGCCCAGAGGTGAGGGGGAGGCAGCGGAGACCGAAGGCCCAGAGGTGGGGAGGAGGCAGCAGAGACCAGAGGCCCAGAGGTGGGGAGGAGGCAGCGGAGACCGAAGGCCCAGAGGTGGGGAGGAGGCAACGGAGACCGAAGGCCCAGAGGTGGGGAGGAGGCAGGGGAGACCGAAGGCCCAGAGGAGAGGGGGAGGCAGCGGAGACAGAAGGCCCAGAGGTGAGGGGGAGGCAGTGGAGACAGAAGGCCCAGAGGTGTGGAGGAGGCAGCGGAGAACGAAGGCCCAGAGGTGGGTAGGAGGCAGCAGAGACCCAAGACCCAGAGGTGGGTAGGAGACAGCGGAGACTAAAGACCCAGAGGTGGGGAGGAGGCGGCGGAGACAGAAGGCCCAGAGGTGGGGAGGAGGCAGCGGAGACCGGAGGCCCAGACCCAAGACCCAGAGGTGGGGAGGAGGCAGCGGAGAACTAAGGCTCAGAGGTGGGGAGGAGGCAGCGGAGACCGAAGGCCCACAGGTGGGTAGGAGGCAGCGGAGACCCAAGACCCAGAGGTGGGGAGGAGGAAGCGGAGACCCAAGACCCAGGGGTTGGGAGGAGGCAGCGGAGACCCAAGACCCAGAGGTGGGGAGGAGGTAGCAGAGACCCAAGACCCAGAGGTGGGGAGGAGGCAGCGGAGACCGGAGGCCCAGAGGTGGGGAGGAGGCAGCAGAGACCGAAGGCCCAGAGGTTGGGAGGAGGCAGCAGAGACCGAAGGCCCAGAGGTTGGGAGGAGGCAGCGGAGACTGGAGGCCAGGAGGTGGGGAGGAGGAAGCGGAGACCCAAGACCCAGGGGTTGGGAGGAGGCAGCGGAGACCCAAAACCCAGAGGTGGAGAGGAGGCAGCAGAGACCCAAGACCCAGAGGTGGGGAGGAGGCAGCGGAGACCCAAGACCCAGAGGTGGGGAGGAGGCAGCAGAGACAGAAGGCCCAGAGGTGGGGAGGAGGCAGCGGAGACCCAAGACCCAGAGGTGGGGAGGAGGCAGCGGAGACCGAAGGCCCAGAGGTGGGGAGGAGGCAGTGGAGACCGGAGGCCCAGAGGTGGGGAGGAGGCAGCAGAGACCCAAGACCCAAAGGTGGGGAGGAGGCAGCAGAGACCCAAGACCCAAAGGTGGGGAGGAGGCAGCAGAGACCCAAGACCCAGAGGTGGGGAGGAGGCAGCGGAGACAGAAGGCCCAGAGGTGGGGAGGAGGCAGCGGAGACCAAAGTCCCAGGTAGGTAGGCGGCTGGGGGTGAGAGGAGGGAAGAAAGCAGTGGAGATCAGGGGACAAGAATTGGGAAGAAGGAAGCGGAGGGTTAGTAGTGGGGAAGAGTTAATATTCACATTGTAGTTTGATGCTGTTGCATTAGACTCCATCAGCGCACAACACAGTCCAGTTCTCTCTCTGGGGCTCTGGCTGGAGATCCGTTACAGTGTGTCAGTGATTCTGCCGCTTCAGGGTCCATTTTGCTTCCGCTCAGCAGATGTCTGCGCCTAATTATACAGATTGTAAAGTAGAGAAGGAAAATTGTGCAACATGAATGGACCGGGATCCCAGCCTAGTAGTCGGGGTAATAGCAGGTTTCCAAATTACACAGTGGACCCCCGAGTACTCATTACTCTGCTGCCGGCGGAAGCCTTTTTATTATATTAACTATTTAGTAGCCACAGTACACTGCGTCGGCTTTGATGAATAATGGTTGGGTTGTTAACGGCTTTGAAAAGTTTGGGAAATTCCCCAGAAAACCGGCATGGACACCCCAGAAAAACTTCGGCAAGTAAGGTCTACATTCAAAAAATTTCATGAAAAGGGGTGGGGTTTGTGTGAACCTCACCCAAAAGAGGGCACTACTGGAGTGTAATGGGGTGGAGCCTGCAAAACTCCTCCACAAAGTGGGTGGTCGCATCTTAAAGTAGGCAGTCAGAAAGCTGGGCTTAGGAACTAAAAAGTGCAAAGAGCACAGCAGTGTGAGGACATGCCTCCACCGAATTGTTGTTCTCCAGTAATGCAGGGTGATATTGAAGAGGCATAAATTAAAGTGCGATCAGATGATACTCGATTGACTTGAGTGGTCAAGAGCGCAATGAAAGTGATCTTATCAAATATTTGTTTAATAGAACCTGAAGTCCCTAAGAAATGGCCTCTGATGTCTCGAGGGACATTCTAAATAGATGAATTTGGATTTTATTCAGTTTTTCTTTACCTCAAACCTGCACCCTGAGGGTTCTAGTGGTCCTTTAGGCTACAGTGATTTCCCATAGCGCGGGAACAGGAGAGCCAGGTGGTCCGTACTCCTCCAGGACCGCCGCTCTCTCTGGCCCATAACAAGGTGAATCTCTTTGATGCTTTGCGACGTCTGAAGAACATGATTCATACTGGGAAGTCTGTGCCGAGAGGACACACAGTCCTGGTGGAGAGGATCTCCGACGTGTTCAGTACCGAGCTCCTTCCATATTCTGGAGCGTATAATCAGCAGATACCACAGCGTTACCATAGTGAACGTAGAAGCACTCATGTTACCGCCGTGTAGTAATCAGCCTCTAATGCATTGTGTATAAACCGACCTGAAGGCGTCTGTAATATTGTGGTGTCACCCCTGAATCTCTGGCTTATTCATGGCAATATCAATATCACGTGACTGTCCTATGTGAACACAGGAGTAGACACTTGAGCATGACGCTTCTACTCTCTCCAGCGAGCTTTACTGTATAGACTGAGACGGAATGAGCAGGGTTTTCTCATTATAATTAGAGGCTGGAGAGTAACGACAATGATCAGGGATGTAGCTTATCAGCAGAAGCCAATATCAATTTCATGTGACTGTCCAATGTGAACACCGGAGTAGACACTTGAGCATGACGCTTCTACACTCTCCATTGTGCTTTATAGACTGAGACAGAATGAGCAGGGTTTTCTCATTATGTTTAGAGGCTGGAGAGTAACGACAATGATCATGGATGCAGCCAAAGACCTTGGAGTATACATTCCACTCAAGTGCCCATGTACCTTCTTCCCACCTTCATCTTCCATGACCTCTCCGTACGTTACAGCGCCATCACATGACTTATCAATGCAGCGCAGTAGCTAGCGTGACATTGTTACTTTTTGTTACCTGAGAGTGGCAGGTGATCAACGAAAACTAAAAAATTGCCACATCGTTTCTGTAGACTGATCCAAAAAAATCTACTTTGTCTTTTGCAGAATGGGTGTTTGTCTGCTTGGTCATAATCGGCACTTTCCTCTTCTTCGCCATGGTGGGCCTTTGCTGGTGCCAGTGCTGCCCCCACAGCTGCTGCTGTTACGTTCGCTGCCCTTGCTGTCCAGAAACCTGCTGCTGTCCTAGAGCTTGTGAGTATTGTCTCTTTGTATGTATACATGTGATAAAAAGAAGCCCCAAAAATAACATGACTGCAGCCACCACTAGGGGGAGCTCATTGTCTTCTGGATGAAAAATGTTATAATTCAGATTTTTCTTTCCTCTCCGGCAGTGTATGAAGCAGGCAAGGCTGCAAAGATCGGCTATCCTCCCACCGTTCCCACCGCTTGCCCTCCTTATTACATCTCCACCGTTCCTGTTGCTCCAGTCCCTGCTCCGATGCTAATGGAGAAACCGCATGTTCCACCTCTAGTGCAAAGCGACTCATTGGGAGGGCAAAATGGTGAGTCCAACGTTATTCAAGCCGGGTAGATGTGGATAAGAGGCTGGTCAGAGACTCAGAACAATGTACTACAAGGAGTGGAAGGTTCCCACAGCAGCACAGAGTATGTCAGGAGAAGAGTGTGATGATACCAGTAAAGCCTCCGTGGTCAGTGATGTAAGGAAGCGAGTAGTAGAGAGGTTGCTGACTATGTAGGGAGAAGCCATGTCCCTTGCAGCACAGAGTATTTCAGGAGGTGCTGCAGCAGCACCATAAAGTATTTAAGGATATACCTGTCCTGTCATGTAAAGTGTAAAGATACATAATAGACTCGGTGTTGAGTATTATAACATGTTCGTGTTCTCATCAGTGCGTAAAGGTTACCGCATCCAGGCGGACAAGGAGCGCGACTCCATGAAGGTCCTGTACTACGTGGAGAAGGAGCTGGCGCAGTTTGACCCGGCGCGGCGGATGCGAGAGCGATGTGAGTGCCCGATACAGAACGTCTTCTCTTGTAACAATCTTAGAGAGCCGGAGGGTTTAATCCAAGATTTCAGAGTTTCTTCATTTGAGTCATTCTTGTGTGAACTTGGCGGCCACCTACACACTGAGTCACCGCTACGAGCTGTCACTTCCAGCCCCGCATTGTCCCCAAGCAGACAAATAATACATAGGAACATGAACGCAGAGACGTTACCGGGATCAGCTGCATCTACAGGGACCCAAATCCAAGCTCCGATCACGTGCCAACGGGTTCTGGACCACCTAGGTTCTGGTAGATTTGAAGGCTTGAAAAGCAGAACCTTTAAAGGCAACCTGAGACATCAAAATATAAGTATATTCAGAAAACTAAACTAATACAACACAGACCAGAGGTCCACTATATAATCCAGACCCTCTAAATAGAAATCTGGACCCAGGAGCAGAACCCTAAATAATACAGACCCAGGACCAGAACCCTAAATAATACAGAACCAGGACCAGAACCCTAAACCATACAGACCCAGGACCAGAACCCTAAATAATACAGGACCAGGACCAGAACCTTAAATAATACAGACCCAGGACCAGAACCCTAAATAATACAGGACCAGAACCCTAAATAATGCAGACACAGGACCAGAACCCTAAATAATACAGACCCAGGACCAGAACCTTAAATAATACAGACCCAGGACCAGAACCCTAAATAATACAGACCCAGGACCAGAACCCTAAATAATACAGACCCAGGACCAGAACCCTAAATAATACAGACCCAGGACCAGATCCTCTAAATATGAATCTGGACCCAGGATCAGAACCCTAAATAATACAGACCCAGGACCAGATCCTCTAAATATAAATCTGGACCCAGGAGCAGAACCCTAAAAAATACAGACCCAGGACCAGAACCCTAATTAATACAGAACCAAGACCAGAACCCTAAACCATACAGACCCAGAACCAGAACCCTAAATAATACAGACCCAGGACCAGAACCTTAAATAATACCGACCTAGGACCTGATCCTCTAAATAATACAGACTCGGGACCAGAACCCTAAATAATACAGACCCAGGATCAGAACCCTAAAAAAATACAGACCTAGGACGAGTACCTTAAATATTACAGACCTCGGACCTGATCCTCTAAATAATACAGAATAAGGACCAGAACCCTAAATAATACAGACCCAGGACCAGATCCTATAAAAATAATACAGACCAGGTTCAATATATAATCCAGACCCCTTAAATAATTCAGACCTATGACCAGATCCTCTAAATATAAACAGACCCCCCCCCCCATAATAATGCAACCCCACAACCAGATGTTCTAAAAATTATAGACCCAGGAACAGAACCCATAAATAATACAGACCTGACCCCCTGAATAATACAGAACAGATCCCCTATATAATTCGGATCCTGGACCGGAGCCCCTAAATAATACAGACCAGGTTCTCTATATAATACAGACCCCCAGACCCTTTAAATAATTCAGATCCTCTAAATATATACAGACCCCCTAAATAATACAGACCAGGTTCTCTATATAATACAGACCCCAGGCCCTTTAAATAATTCAGAACCTCTAAATATAAACAGACCCCCTAAATAATACAGACCCAGGACCAGAACTTCTAATATATACAGTCCCCAGAACAGAACCAGGGCAGAAATACAGACCCGACCCCCTAATGTATACAGAAAAGATCCCCTAAATAATTCAGATCCTGGACCGGAGCCCCTAAATAATACAGGCCAGGTTCTCTATATAATACAGACCCCAGACCCTTTAAATAATTCAGATCCTCTTAATATAAACAGACCCCCTAAATAATACAGACCCAGGACCAGAACTTCTAATACATACAGACCCCAGGGCAGAAATACAGACCTGACCCCCTAAATAATGCAGAAAAGATCCCCTAAATAATGCAGACCCCAGAACAGACCTCTAAATGAAAATGTAACGGACCTAAATAATTACAAATGTCAGATTACACCCCCTTAATACAGCATATAGAAGGATTAGAGACCCTAATAAATAGAAAGCTTAGACCCTCTTACTACACACCTCAGAGAAACAGAAATACAGACCCACATCCCTAAACATTACAGACCCCAGACCAAACCCTCCGGACATATACAGAAAAAATGCAGATGGACCCCAGACCAAGTGCCCTAAATAAGTGCAGACCCCAGAAGAAAACCTACAGATCCCAGACCCCTTCTAAGATCCCGGATTACTACACACATACAGACCTTAGATCAGACCCTTGAAATAATACAGACCCCCAAAACATTTTAACGCCTATAATCGGGGAGCATAGGGAGTAGACGCTGCTGCGAATTCTCTGTGCAGTTACCGCCCCCTAGTGGTGGCTGCAGGGAAATAATCGTGGAAAGAGGTGGAAGCAGCCGCTCTGGTGTCTCTGTGGTAGGTACATCACCACCCAGACTATTGCTCCTCTGCTTTAGGGATAGCTGGCAGACCACCGGTGCAAATTTGGGACACACACCCCCCTTCCCCTTATCCAGCTTTTCCAGAAGAATCTGCCATTTCAGGAAATTGTTATTTTGGGGTGAATGCGCCTCAGTGCCCCCATTATTGACATCTTCTCGTTGTCTTCCCTCAGACAGCCACACAATCTCAGAGCTCAGCTCCCTGCACGAAGACCACACCAACTTCAACCGCTCCTATCGGCAAGTCCACAGGAAGCCGTTACCTGCCAGCTGTACCATCGACGGAGACCAGGAATACTGGTCCGGGGTGGTGGGGGCTACGGCCAGAGCCTCTACATGCTCCAAATACCGGGACGACTTCCGGAGTAGGTAAGTGATTCCTCCAGCTCAGAGGCTTTTACTGGTTCTGCCAATAATCAATCTCTATGAGATGATCACAGAGCTCCACATCTCCTACATACACAGAGATATGAACCCAGGTAGGTACTCAGTACAAACACAGAGTGTATCAAAGGGTATGTCCACCGAACTCCATGCTGTAGTTTACATATAGAAAAAGGTTGGTCACCGTTCAAATTACTTATCCTGTACTGATCCTGAGTTACATCCTGTATTATACTCCAGAGCTGCACTCACTATTCTGCTGCTGGTGCAGTCACTGTGTACATACATGACATTACTTATCCTGTACTGATCCTGAGTTACATCCTGTATTATACCCCACAGCTGCACTCACTATTCTGCTGCTGGTGCAGTCACTGTGTACATACATGACATTACTTATCCTGTACTGATCCTGAGTTACATCCTGTATTATACTCCAGAGCTGCACTCACTATTCTGCTGCTGGTGCAGTCACTGTGTACATACATGACATTACTTATCCTGTACTGATCCTGAGTTACATCCTGTATTATACTCCGGAGCTGCACTCACTATTCTGCTGCTGGTGCAGTCACTGTGTACATACAGGGCTTGGGGATATTTTATCACTTGAATTTCATGGCTGTGATGAAAAAATTCTATTTTAGATTGGTATCAAAAACAAATTTACTATATAGAACATGTGACTCCATCCTAAATTTTGTTTCATTTTACAGCCTTCAGAGACCAACATCGGAGGTCCTAGAGAGGAAAGCCTTTCCCATGGCGGTCCAAGCTGTCTCCACAGACGAGTTAGCTGTATTTGCAGACTCCTTTAAACAACGTCCTCGTAGGGCCGACAGCCGAGGTCCCGGGACAGGGCCAAGGTTTGAGAGGTCTGAGATGAGAGGAAGGTCTCTGTACCAGGACAGCTCTACTGATGACTACTATGGAAAGAGAAACCACGCCAGGGAACTGTTTTCAGACAACGAGAGAGGATGGTCCTTTAGCCCGTCTAGAATACGAGCCCCAGAGGACAAGCATCTGCCTAAAAGGATATCTCGAATGGGACAGAGTTACGATGACGCTTATCTTAGCAGTATTCTCGAAAGGAAATCAAGGAGTATTGAGGAGACCACCATAACGCCATCCAAACTGAGCCTGCGGCAGAACTCTAGTCGCAGCTATGGTCGCTCTCCAACGTTCAAGCTGGGAGACAGCAAGGATAACAGAGTCGAGGAAGACGACTCACTTCCTCCGTACTGCGAGAGAGAGCTTGCCAGGGCTCTCCCGTTTCGCTCGAGAGAACACTCCTATCACAGCGCCTCAGACAAGAGGAAGAAAAAGGACCAACCAAGTAAAACAGTGAGAAAAGCCTTCTTTTTTTACATGAATGGGTCACAGGCCAAATGGGGTTGGCGGGCTTTGTCAAAAATTTAAAAAAAACACTGGGTAGAATGTGTGTGTGAGGACACTATGGTACGATGTTGGTGGACCATTAACACGATACTAATTGGGATACGCATGCTGTAATAAGGCAGCTCCTGTTTGATCACATTTCGAAACAGGGACTAATTTGTCCTCTTTTTCGGGTTTGACACAAAAACGATTCAAAAATAACACAAGAAAACATGGGCTGTTCGGACAATTCTCCATGCTGTGGACAGTGAGTGGTTAATGATGTCTTTTTTTTATATATCTATATATTCTGTATATTCAGCTCCAGATGTATCTTGTCTTGTGCAGGCATGGTTGAAATTGGGACACTTGTTTGAGTTGAAAATCTTTGTAAACGAATAATAAAAAAAAAAAATGTGGGCTTGCGGGTGGTTCCACTCTTTTAGGTTGATTTTTTTTTTTTTTTTGGTGGTTATTTTATTGCTGTTACGGAACTAAGACTGATATGTTGTAGAAGCAAAAAAAAGTTCTTACCGATTGTCTGTGCAGTTTCAAAAAAGCTGCTCCAAAAAGACTCTGAATTTTAAAATTCACCTTGACCAGAAATCTATTTTTTTGCAACAATAATAATAAAAAAAGCAAAAACATTCTAGACTTGTACAGATATGAAACTGTTTGTGTCGCTGCTGCTAATTATTTTTGTTCCCCAAATTAATTTACATGAACCTGTAAATGTGGCAGCTTTTTTATTAAATGTATAAAACTTTTTGAAATGTATCAAATGAAAACAAAGACAAGTAAAAAATCAAAACCAGATGGGTGGCTTCCTTTATTCTTCAATAATCCTGTTCTCTCTCCTTGTAGTTTGGTGGTTTTTACAGGAAGTTTGAGGGAAACATCCAGTGAGGAACAGACCAAAAAATTATCTTTATTTAAGACAAAAAAAAAATTCCCATCCATCTGATCTAAGACACTCCACTCCATATGTCACCATGTCCTCCCATCTATGCATGTCATGGATCATCCGTCCAGTCTAAGAACAGCCCCATGTTACACGTTTGTTTTCGTGATGGTCTCATTTGGGTTGCACGTGGTTAGGAAAATTTAGATAAAAATTTAGTCCAAATTTTTTTTTTGGTTGGGGGTGCTGTGTTTCTTGCCCCAAGGACAGGGAGAGGTTTTGTTTTTCATTTTGTCATGTTCATATCTTACTGTTTATTATTTTTCACAGGGTGATTTCCCAAACAGGATGTCCCTCGTTGTCTGACACCGTGAAAGACTTAAGGAAGATTCTCATTGGAGGAGGTACTGAGGCAGTCCTGGTTACAAGAGGCAGAGCCATTAGCCACTGTGCTCCAAGGAACCCCTTCTTGACGCGGAAGATCATATTAGTAGCTAGTAGACCATATGCATTTGGGCCTTATTGGGAGCAGTGGTCTCCTGCTGGGTATACAACCCAACTAGAATTGGACCTCAACAAATTTGTTTTAAAAAAATGTGAAGTATAGCGGGGCATTACAACTTGCCACACTTTTAGATTGTGTTAGGACTAGCCTTAGTAGACTTTATCTTACTCCTGTTCCTAATCAAAAGCAACAGGGGTGAAAATTGCCTCCATTCTCCAACATTCCTTATGTCTCACACTCAAACAGTGTTATTTTTGTACCATCCAATCTATTTGTGCCTCTCATTGACAGTGTCCAGGGAAGGGACGAATTATGTTTTTCAGTATAGTGGGCTGAATTCACAGACACGATGGAAAAAAATTTTGTCGTTATCTGAAAATCATTTTCAATGGAATTAAAATATTTTTTTATTAAATATACTTATAATAATTAAAATAAAAAGAGATAAACATTCTATCAAAATTCTGATTTATACAAATAACATAAAATAGGTTTTAAAATTACCGAAAAAAACATTGGAATAAAAGATGAAAGATTGTATATTTTATAAGGGTTAAATTGCTTAGGTAAAGAAAAAGAAAAAAATCATCAAAAGCAAAAGAGTCTGAAACTGTATTATTTCCAAAATTAATTCAATCATTAAAAAATTGATCAATTGCATTTTTTTTATTTAAATTTATATTCTACAAAGTCCTGGAGTAGAATTTTTTTTAAAAATCTGAAGTTTTACTTTATTTTAAAAATTCTCAAATATAATTTTTAAAAAAAGTTGGTTGTCCTCCAGCAATCTTCCAATTCTGTCTGTGAATTCAGCCAAGCGTCTTTTTGGTTTACATGGTAAAGGTGCTACTTACGTACCGATATCATTTTTATCTAAGTTTACATCATTGTATCTCTCTGCTGCCATATATCTGTCCTCGCTCATTCCCGTTTTATCATATCACAACTGCAAAACCTTTAACGCAAGAAATATTTTTCGTTATAGAATGCAAATCAATACGTGTGACTTTTTGTATCTATTTTTGGAACTCAGCTTCAGTTTTTGTAGAATTTATTGGATCTTGCCAACCAAGAGCAAACTCCCAGAAGGGGTGAATGTACCGTGAATGTATTGTGTTGCTTTTTTATGATTTAGTATTTTAGTTTAGCAATTACTTTATAGTACAGTGTTTTATGCTTTAGTATCATTATGATAGAAGTAGAGATCTTTTTTACTGCATTTAAGAAAAAAGAGAAATGTTCTGTTGCCTTTGCTGTTTTTGTTGGAGAAATGTAACTTGCATGGATTCATCTAAACATCATGTACACTTATTGCTTTTACATTCATGTTCACATTTTCACTTTGTTACGTTAACGATTCACTGGATTTTGACTTTGGGTCAAGTTCCCATGAAAAAAAAATTTACGTTTGTGTATGATGAGACACAAAGTCCCTACTATAATTAGTTTTCCTTGGGATAAATAATAAAATCCATTCTAAGCTTATTTATAAAAACTTTTGCCGTAGAGAGATATTTGTGGGCCCCAGAAAAAATTTTAAAATCCTTTGCTCATCCTGATGCCCAGTGGTTGGAATAGTTTTTATCATGTTCTGGAACGGCTGGATTGTAATGACAATAACATTATAAAAAATATGCAAATGAGCCAGAGGCTTACATCACCATAGTGCCTCTTGGCTTTGCTTTCTTTTAATATATGTACACCCCCATTTAGCGTAGTCTGGTTCCTCCCATCACCAGCAGTCTGCCAGATGGACGGGGGGCTGGACGCATGCGCACTGCTGAGGACTGGAGCATAGGGAAGGGAATTATGGACAGGAAGAAGAAGGGGAGAGCTGCCATTCCTGGAGAGGTCTCTCTGCACCCCTGTAGCCTTGGTCCCCTCCCTCTTGCAGACTGGTGATGACATCAGCCGGCTTTAAGGGAGCAGGCTACATTAAGAGAATGGGGGTGTGCAGATGTTAAAATATGGCAGAGCCAGAGCAAGAGGCCACCCCGGTGGCATAAGCTCACTTTGCCCTGTCCCCAGTGCTCATTTGCATATTTTTATAACATTATTTTCTGAAGAAATCTGCCGTTCCTGAACAAGAGAAAAACAATTCCGCCCCTAAGGCAACAGGACAAGAATGGAAGTGTCAGTAAATCTGCTGTCTGAAAGACAAACAACCATTTTTATTTTGAGGCAAATTAGCTCCTTGGTGCATTGGGGGTGGGGCCATATCTTTTGGTGCCCTCGTCTTCTTTCCTCACCTTTTGGAATGTTAATCGCTGAGTGAAGGGCTGGTGATAGACACCATAAGATGTAAGTATTGCAGTTGCAGGTCCTGCCCACAAGGCACCAAAAATCTCTTTAGCATATTGATGAAAATCAGTAAATTCCTCTAAAATGTCAACTTGCTGTGAAAGTCAATAAATCTTATAGATTGGCCTATACAATTAGTTTCTACTTGTGGGGTGATTGTGGGGCTGGCACACTCCCCTTAAAGGGGTCTTTCAGGCCTTTTAAATTGATGGTTTGTCTTTAGAATATTAAATTAAAGGGAACAATGCCGAAACAACTACCACCACATATAAAAGGGGCAGAAGCTGATTTGTAAGGGGGTGAAGTCAACCCTGACTGATCTCCTATAGATGATCAATTTCATACAATTGTAATGCCCTTCAAGGGGATGTCCAGTGGATGTGCACACAGTGGATTTCTTTTGGTGAGAAATTCCTGCATCCCCCCTTCACACACCGTCAAAAAATAAAATAAAAATTTTACAAAATTGTAATAAAGCATAATTAAAGGGGTTGTCTGGAATAGTTATTTTGTAATATATGGTGGAATGGTCCTAAAAAATAAACTTATACCTACCACTCCTGTGGCACCGCCCGTCACTACCAGCTTGTGTTTGGGTACAGAGATCGGCAGTAGCGCTCCTGCGGGCCATATATTAAAAAAAGAACTGTTTCCCTATAACCCCAACCAAAATTTGCATTTTTATTGTACAATGTGTCAATGGAGGTGCAGCACCTCCACTGTGTGCACATAAATCGGACATACAGTATATACTGGAGTATAAGCCGTGACCCCTAATTTTAACAAAACTGGGAAACCATATTGACTCGAGTATAAGCCGAGGGTGGGAAATGCATTGGTAACAGCCCCCCCAGTATATAGCCAGCCAGCTCCTCTAGTGTATAGCCTGCCAGCCCCTGTAGTTTATAGCCTGCCAGTCCCCTGTAGTATATAGCCAGCCAGTACCCTGTAGTATATAGCCTGCACCCCCCACCCCAGTATATAGCCTGCCAGGCCCCTGTAGTATATAGCCAGCCAGCCCCCTGTAGTATATAGCCAGCTCCTGTAGTATATAGCCTGCCAGTTCCCTGTAGTATATAGCCTGCCAGCCCCCAGTAGTATATAGCCTGCCTGCCCCCTGTAGTATATACCCAGCCAGCACCCAGTAGCAAGCCTGCAAGCCCCTGTAGTATATAGCCAGTCCCCAGTGGTATATAGCCTGCCAGCCCCTGTAGTATATAGCCAGCCCCATGTAGTATATAGCCTTCCAGCCCTCTGTAGTATATAGCCTTCCAGCCCCTGTAGTATATAGCCTGCAGCACCTGTAGTTTATTGCCAGCCCCCAGTAGTATATAGCCTTCCAGCCCTCTGTAGTATATAGCCTGCCAGCCCCTATAATATATAGCCTGCAGCCTGTGCCCCCCCAGTATATAGCCTTCCAGCCCCTGTAGTATATAGCCTGCCAGCACCTGTAGTTTATAGCCAGCCTCCAGTAGTATATAGCCTGCCAGCCCCCTGTAGTATATAGCCTGCCAGCCCCCTGTAGTATATAGCCTGCAGCCCATGCCCCCAGTATATAGCCTGCAGCCCCTGCCCCCATTATAATGCCTGTAGGAAAAAAAAACAAACAGTCTACTCACCTTCCGACGCCCTGTCATGGGCCGTTGCTGACATCATAGTGTGTGCCGATGCCGACGTACACATTAGATGGATAGAAGAGGACCTGCGTCGGAAGGTGAATACACTGGTTTTTTCTTATATAAGATGAGTTAGAGTTTTCCAGCACATTTTTGTGCTGAAAAACTCGGCTTATATTCAAGTATATACGGTACCCTCGAAGGGCATTACAATTCTTTAATATTGATCAATTACACTGGATCAGACTCCACATCCATAGATTTAAAAAAAAATTACAATTCCTGGACAATCCCTGTAATTAGAGCTGCAGCAGGACAAGACAACGGGTGAAAGCAGCTACATACAATGACCCTGCGCCTTCTCCCGCACATTAATGTCATGAGGACTCGCCCCGAAGATGATTTATTTATTTTTTAAAAATGATGCCAGTATTTTGTAACAAAAAATGTGATTTTATTTTTTAAAAAAATTTTAAAACAAAATCTAAAAATAATTTGAATAGAAAAAGATTAGAATATGGAAAACTAATTTAAAAAAAAATGTGTAAAACCAAAAAAAAAAAAAAGTTTTCTTCCAGGAATGTGGCCCACAGTGAACATCCAGATGGAGTCTCATCTGATTTTCCTTCTCGTTTCGCTTCTACTAATCGTTTATCATTTCATCGCTGACCTTAGATTCATAATTTTTAATTTTTTTTTTTTTGGTTTATCATTGATTTTTTAATCACTAGAATTATAAAGAGACGGATTCACTCAAACCTAAGGAAAGAATTAGACAGAATTATTGATTGTAATAACTGCACGGCAGAAAAAAAATGTGTTTTTTTTTAAAAAAATTTCCAGCACTCCATTCCTTATCCTTACATGATGTGCAGAAGATATAATCGGACTCTCGGCTATTTTTGCTGCCACTTGCTCCAAAGACGAACACTAAGTCTATATTAGATTTTAAATATTTTTGTATCGGTCAATGGTGCTGACATTATGTGCAGCATTGCATGATGGGATATGCACATACATTGGTAATTGGGGTAAGTACCATGGACCCAGAGCGTCCGTCCCGACCCTGGTGTATATACAGCGTCTGGAAGGGCTTGTACTGTGACCACAATATTCCGCTGCCTTTCATTGTCTCTTATCAATTTGTTATTAAAAAAAAACAAAAAATTGTGCTAGAAATCTGGTTGTATCTTTATTCTCATCACGGAACGGAATGATATTTTTCATTTTATCCTCAAACTTCATACATGGATTTTTCTTGGGAATATAAGTCATTTCCTAATTGCGTCATCATTTAGAATCGCAAAAGACATATCATCTTCTGAGTATAGGAGGAAATATACAAGGCAGAATTACCGGGAGATTTCCTCACTGTCAAGAACCAAACCAAATAACGGTAAGAAGGGACCAATGTCCGGCGCTCATGTTCCCCAATCTATAATACTGCCCCCTATGTACAGGAATATAACTACTATAATACTGCCCCCTATGTACAGGTATATAACTATTATAATACTGCCCCCTATGTACAGGAATATATCTACTATAATACTGCCCCCTATGTACAAGAATATAACTACTATAATATTGCCCCCTATGTACAAGAATATAACTACTATAATACTGCCCCCTATGTACAAGAATATAACTACTATAATACTGCCCCCTATGTACAAGAATATAACTACTATAATACTGCCCCCTATGTACAAGAATATAACTACTATAATACTGCCCCCTATGTACAAGAATATAACTACTATAATACTGCCCCCTATGTACAGGAATATAACTACTATAATACTGCCCCCTATGTACAAGAATATAACTACTATAATACTGCCTCCTATGTACAAGAATATAACTACTATAATACTGCCCCCTATGTACAAGAGTATAACTACTATAATACTGCCCCCTATGTACAGGAATATAACTACTATAATACTGCCCCCTATGTACAAGAATATAATTACTATAATACTGCCCCCTATGTACAAGAATATAACTACTATAATACTGCCCCCTATGTACAGGAATATAACTACTATAATACTGCCCCCTATGTACAAGAATATAACTACTATAATACTGCCCCTATGTACAGGAATATAACTACTATAATACTTCCCCCTATATACAGGAATATAACTACTATAATACTGCCCCTATGTACAATAATATAATTACTATAATACTGCCCCCTATGTACAAGAATATAACTACTATAATACTGCCCCCTATGTACAAGAATATAACTACTATAATACTGCCTCCTATGTACAGGAATATAACTACTATAATACTGCCTCCTATGTACAGGAATATAACTACTATAATACTGCCCCCTATGTACAGGAATATAACTACTATAATACTGCCCCCTATGTACAGGAATATAACTACTATAATACTGCCCCCTATGTACAAGAATATAACTACTATAATACTGCCTCCTATGTACAAGAATATAACTACTATAATACTGCCCCCTATGTACAGGAATATAACTACTATAATACTGCCCCCTATGTACAGGAATATAACTACTATAATACTGCCCCCTATGTACAAGAATATAACTACTATAATACTGCCCCTATGTACAGGAATATAACTACTATAATACTTCCCCCTATATACAGGAATATAACTACTATAATACTGCCCCCTATGTACAAGAATATAACTACTATAATACTGCCCCCTATGTACAAGAATATAACTACTATAATACTGCCCCCTATGTACAGGAATATTACTACTATAATACTGCCTTCTATGTACAGGAATATAACTACTATAATACTGCCTCCTATGTACAGGAATATAACTACTATAATACTGCCCCCTATGTACAGGAATATAACTACTATAATACTGCCCCCTATGTACAGGAATATAACTACTATAATACTGCCCCCTATGTACAAGAATATAACTACTATAATACTGCCTCCTATGTACAAGAATATAACTACTATAATACTGCCCCCTATGTACAGGAATATAACTACTATAATACTGCCCCCTATGTACAGGAATATAACTACTATAATACTGCCCCCTATGTACAAGAATATAACTACTATAATACTGCCCCCTATGTACAAGAATATAACTACTATAATACTGCCCCCTATGTACAGGAATATAACTACTATAATACTGCCCCCCTATGTACAAGAATATAACTACTATAATACTGCCCCTATGTACAAGAATATAACTGCTATAATACTGCCCCCTATGTACAGGAATATAACTACTATAATACTGCCCCCTATGTACAAGAATATAACTACTATAATACTGCCCCCTATGTACAGGAATATAACTACTATAATACTGCCCCCTATGTACAGGAATATAACTACTATAATACTGCCCCCTATGTACAGGAATATAACTACTATAATACTGCCCCCTATGTACAGGAATATAACTACTATAATACTGCCCCCTATGTACAGGAATATAACTACTATAATACTGCCCCCTATGTACAGGAATATAACTACTATAATACTGCCCCCTATGTACAGGAATATAACTACTATAATACTGCCCCCTATGTACAGGAATATAACTACTATAATACTGCCCCCTATGTACAGGAATATAACTACTATAATACTGCCCCCTATGTACAGGAATATAACTACTATAATACTGCCCCCTATGTACAGGAATATAACTACTATAATACTGCCCCCTATGTACAAGAATATAACTGCTATAATACTGCCCCTATGTACAAGAATATAACTACTATAATACTGCCTCCTATGTACAAGAATATAACTACTATAATACTGCCCCCTATATACAAGAGTATAACTACTATAATACTGCCCCCTATGTACAGGAATATAACTACTATAATACTGCCCCTATGTACAATAATATAATTACTATAATACTGCCCCCTATGTACAAGAATATAACTACTATAATACTGCCCCCTATGTACAAGAATATAACTACTATAATACTGCCCCCTATGTACAAGAATATAACTACTATAATACTGCCTCCTATGTACAGGAATATAACTACTATAATACTGCCTCCTATGTACAGGAATATAACTACTATAATACTCCCCCCTATGTACAGGAATATAACTACTATAATACTGCCCCCTATGTACAGGAATATAACTACTATAATACTGCCCCCTATGTACAAGAATATAACTACTATAATACTGCCTCCTATGTACAAGAATATAACTACTATAATACTGCCCCCTATGTACAGGAATATAACTACTATAATACTGCCCCCTATGTACAGGAATATAACTACTATAATACTGCCCCCTATGTACAAGAATATAACTACTATAATACTGCCCCTATGTACAGGAATATAACTACTATAATACTTCCCCCTATATACAGGAATATAACTACTATAATACTGCCCCCTATGTACAAGAATATAACTACTATAATACTGCCCCCTATGTACAAGAATATAACTACTATAATACTGCCCCCTATGTACAGGAATATAACTACTATAATACTGCCTTCTAGGTACAGGAATATAACTACTATAATACTGCCCCCTATGTACAGGAATATAACTACTATAATACTGCCCCCCTATGTACAAGAATATAACTACTATAATACTGCCCCCTATGTACAAGAATATAACTGCTATAATACTGCCCCCTATGTACAGGAATATAACTACTATAATACTGCCCCCTATGTACAAGAATATAACTACTATAATACTGCCCCCTATGTACAGGAATATAACTACTATAATACTGCCCCCTATGTACAGGAATATAACTACTATAATACTGCCCCCTATGTACAGGAATATAACTACTATAATACTGCCCCCTATGTACAGGAATATAACTACTATAATACTGCCCCCTATGTACAGGAATATAACTACTATAATACTGCCCCCTATGTACAGGAATATAACTACTATAATACTGCCCCCTATGTACAGGAATATAACTACTATAATACTGCCCCCTATGTACAGGAATATAACTACTATAATACTGCCCCCTATGTACAGGAATATAACTACTATAATACTGCCCCCTATGTACAAGAATATAACTGCTATAATACTGCCCCTATGTACAAGAATATAACTGCTATAATACTGCCTCCTATGTACAAGAATATAACTACTATAATACTGCCCCCTATGTACAGGAATATAACTACTATAATACTGCCTCCTATGTACAGGAATATAACTACTATAATACTGCCCCCTATGTACAAGAATATAACTACTATAATACTGCCCCCTATGTACAGGAATATAACTACTATAATACTGCCCCCTATGTACAGGAATATAACTACTATAATACTGCCCCCTATGTACAAGAATATAACTACTATAATACTGCCCCCTATGTACAAGAATATAACTACTATAATACTGCCCCCTATGTACAGGAATATAACTGCTATAATACTGCCCCCTATGTACAGGAATATAACTACTATAATACTGCCCCCTATGTACAGGAATATAACTACTATAATACTGCCCCCTATGTACAAGAATATAACTACTATAATACTGCCCCCTATGTACAGGAATATAACTACTATAATACTGCCCCCTATGTACAGGAATATAACTACAGACAGGGATGTAGCTGTGAATAGACAGGACATTCTCTCTATAATCCTGGTACATAGTAATCAGTAATTGCTGTGTCTTGTGCTGTGTTCCGTGTTGTTTGCTGCTGCTGCGTCTCCTCTTCCTGCAGTTATTGTGGACGCAGTGAAAAGACAGTCATTTGCTTTGTGTTTGTGCATTGAGATGTAAATAGAGACAGTCGTGTGTTCGCGGACCATCATCTCCGTGCTCTCAGCCGCACGATGTGTAATCAGACAAATCGCACTTTATAGTCGGAGGAAACAAAAGGTCTTTATGTGTAATTCGGCAGATGCTCCGCAACGACAGCGACGCCTGGAGCCGAGGATTATCCACAGGTGCAGAGATCTGGGAAAGATAAGTAGAACCCGGAGCCTCCATCCTCCTCCATGTATGTTATATAGATGTATGATGGTGGCACATTATACAGCAGTGGATGTGTGTCCTGGCGAGTAATAAACTGATAAACAAGTCAAACGAGACGCGTGAGGCCCGGATCCAGCCGACAACCCACAACCAATACACACAAAGCTGCCGGAGACACTTACCGTCCCATCCCTTTACCCACAACCTGATTGATGTCTACAAAACTCTCTTCTCTGCTTCGATCTGACTTTTTCACTGTTCAGTGTATCCCTCACTGTGATGTCTGTTATCAATCCCATGATGCCTCAGCACAGCATCACAGGGGAAGCTAGAGACTGTACCTACTGCTGGGAGAGGGAGGAGCTTTTTTGGTATAGTATTAAAATCCAAGTGTGAAATTCTAACTGTGTGTAAGAAGACTAATGTCTAATCATCTGTAGTAACGAGTAGTTTGTGATCCCCCCCACCCACGATGGAGGGTCTGTAAGATGGTTCATAGAGGAAGAAGGAATAAAGTACAGTAAGTAGTAAAGAAATTCTACTATCAGTATTCATCATCAATCAGGGACACTTACTCATAGATCCAGGCGCTGTGACTAGGTAATGGTAATGAGCCTAAAGGGTTCTGGGGGGTGTTACCAGAACCCCTCTGTGCTGCAGCTCCACAGGGTGTTGCACTGTCTCCATCTTATCACTCCCCCCCCCCCCCCCTTCTGCCTGATGTAATCTCACAAAGTGGGAGGAGAGAAATGCTCCTGCACAGTGTAACAGCCTGTGAAGCGACAGCGTAGAGGGACTGTGGTAACACTTCCAGGAGTTCTTCTGGCTCATTACCATAATTTTAAAAGTTGATTTTTAGAAGGAAGGCATGGGAAACAAATATAAAAAGATTACTACAGTCACGTTGCCTGGATCTGATGGATTCTGACGGGAGATTTCCTTTCATTTCCCCAGAACTTATTTTATTTTCTCAGATTTAGGAAATACATGAGAAGGAAATGATTTACAAGAGTTTCTACAGATTCCTGGTAAATATGAGACATGATGCTGGGACTTCCTGCTGCGAGAGGGGAAGAAAGAGCTACTTCATTCACAGTCCAGTGATGTTTTCTCACCCTACACATTGTCCTCTTTATTATCCTGTAAGGAAGATACAGCAACTGCTGATGATGTAACAACGTTCCAGGCTTATTTTGGGCCTCCAAAACGGAACGTCCCAGCATGCCCTGGGGTGGACCCACGAGGACGAGCTGCTCTTACTATGAGCTGTTTATTGATTTCCTTGAGGTGCGCACTGCGGCCCTGCCGGATGACAATCGCTCCTCTGTGTTTACATCACGTGTCACCATGGAGACCGCTGCCGACTTCGTGTAACATAACTAATGAGATCCGTCAGTGCGACGTCTCCAGCCGCTAACAGCGACACAACATGGTAGTCACTGACAACCAGCGGCTCCGAAGATGAGCTGAGCCCCTCATACAAATCATACACAGGACACAGTCTACACCTGGACACAATTATTGGTCCTCCCTCGTTTAGTGAAAGAAAAACTCAGGAATAACTTAAATCTGATAAAAGTAAAAAAATAAATTTTTATGAAAATAAACACATGGATGCAACAGGATTTTTTACAAGGTAAAACTGATGAAACGTCTGGACATTAATGATAATTTCCTTAAAGGGAACCTGTCAGCACATGTGCACATATACAGCCAGTGACAGTGGAGCTCTAATAACTGGCTGACCCCCTTCTTTAAGCTAAAACTTATTATATCCACATAAATCACCTTTTATCTTCTATTATCCGGCATCAGAGGGGGCGTGTCCTGCTCAGCCGGCCCCTCCCATCTAATAATCCCCATGTCTTATGCCTCCTTACTGGTCACAGTTCATGTCATGTGACCAGAGTGACATCATCTCAGGTCCTTTAGCCTCTTAACAATAGCAAACTGTGCCCCATACATGTATCTGACCACATGAAGTCACTGAAGGCTCCTTGGACTTCTACTCCTTTCCATCCTCCATGGAGGCTGCCGTGATTTCATGTAATCACATACAATGGGTACTGTTTTCTATTGTTAAAAGGCTAAAGGACCTGCGATGATGTCACTGGTCACATATTATGAATATAACACAAGGCACCGTTTTAAAAAATTGACACAATAGTTTGCATCTGTACATAGAGCTTTATGTGTCTCAAGTTGAATATTAGCAGATGGCCCCTAAGTACAAGGAGGCAGAGCAGGGATTTGAAGAGACACAGAGCTGTCAGTCACAATAATGGGGCGTGTCTCACTGCCAGCCTGAGAGAGAGGAGTCACAGACACCAGATATAAGTCATAAAAGCTAATTTGCATATCAGAAAACCGTCTGTAATTAAGGTACATGGTCTCACTGGCAGATAATTTAAGGCGTTATGGGGAGGACTTGTAACCCTTTATCAGCAGGCATTTTAAGTCAGGGGGGGTCAAAGTCTGGTGACAGGTCCTTTAAGTTCATATTGTGTTGCAGCAGCTTTTGAGACAATCTTTGCCATCACACGATTTCTGTGACCATGAGATTCTGCTCCTCTCAGCAGGGATTTGGGACGCTCCTCATGAGCTGCTCCAGTGCTTGGGATGTGAAGGGTTTCAGCTCCTTCCAAGATGCTCAATAGGGATTTAGGTCCCTCAGAACAGTCCATTGTTTTCCTCATTCTTGGGCGTTTTTGGTCATTATCCTTTGACCCATGACCTGTGACTGAGCCCAAACTTCCTGACACTGGGCAGCACATTTCTCTCAAGATCCATTCATAGTCTGGAGATGTCATTGTCCCCTGCACAGATACAAGACCCCATGTGCCAGGTGCAGCAAAGCCCCAGAACATAACGGCCTCCTCCATGTGTCACAGCAGGGGCAGTGTCTTTTCAGGATATGCTTTGTTTTCAGTCTGTGGACATGTGTCTTGCCAAAAAGTTCCATTTACTCTCATCTCTCCGTAGGACATTCTCCCAGAAGTTTTGTGACTTGTCAACATGTAGTTTTGAAAATTCCAGTCTTTTGTTATGATCTGCTTTCAGCAGTGGGGTCCTTCTTGGTGGTCTCCAATGAAGTCCACTTTGGCTCAAACTACAATGGATGGTGAAATTTTGAGCTTAAAGTTCAACTTAAATCTATTTAGAAGTTTTTCTGGGTTTTTTTGTTACCCTTTGAATTATTTGTCTTTGATTTGTCATCCATTTTCCTTCTGAGGTCACGTCCTGGGAGGTTACAGTCCCATAGATCTTACAATTCCGAATCATATGTGCAACTGCAGTCACAGGAACATGAAGCTGCTTGGAGATGGTCTTATAACCTTTACCTTTGTCTATAACTTTTTTCTAAGCTCCTTAGACATGTGCAACACCCCTGCCAATGCGCATGGCAGAGGAGTAGTTGCGAATAAGCCCCTTGTACCATTTAGTACATTCAGAGGTAACTGTGCAGCGGTAGATACTGGCTGGATAGGCAACCTCTACACCTAGAGGAGAGGAGGTTCTACCATCACCATAGACAGGGGGCATCCTCTACACCTAGAGGAGAGGAGGGCTACCATCACATAGACAGGGGGCATTCTCTACGCCTAGAGGAGAGGAGGTTCTAACATCACCATAGACAGGGGGCATCCTCTACACCTAGAGGAGAGGAGGTCCTACCACCACCATAAACAGGGGGCATCCTCTAGACCTAGAGGAGAGGAGGTTCTACTATCACCATAGACAGGGGGCATCCTCTACACCTAGAGGAGAGGAGGTTCTACCATCACCATAGACAGGGGGCATCCTCTACACCTAGAGGAGAGGAGGTTCTACCATCACCATAGACAAGGGGCATCCTCTACACCTAGAGGAGAGGTGGTTCTACCATCACCATAGACAGGGGGCATCCTCTACACCTAGAGGAGAGGAGGTTCTACCATCACCATAGCTAGGGGGCATCCTCTACACCTAGAGAAGAGGTGGTTCTACCATCACCATAGACAGGGGACATCCTCTACACCTAAAGGAGAGGAGGTTCTACCATCATCATAGCCAGGGGGCATCACCTACACCTAGAGAAGAGGTGGTTCTACCATCACCATAGACAGGGGGCATCCTTTACACCTAGAGGAGAGGCGGTTCTACCATCACCATAGACAGGGGACATCCTCTACACCTAGAGGAGAGGAGGTTCTACCATCACCATAGACAGGGGGCATCCTCTACACCTAGAGGAGAGGAGGATCTACCATCACCATAGACAGGGGCATCCTCTACACCTAGAGGAGAGGAGGTTCTACCATCACCATAGCTAGGGGGCATCCTCTACACCTAGAGGAGAGGAGGTTCTACTATCACCATAGACGGGGGCATCCTCTACACCTAGAGGAGAGGAGGTTCTACCATCACCATAGACAGGGGGCATCCTCTACACCTAGAGGAGAGGAGGTTCTACTATCACCATAGACGGGGGCATCCTCTACACCTAGAGGAGAGGAGGTTGTACTATCATCATAGACGGGGGCATCCTCTACACCTAGAGGAGAGGAGGTTCTACCATCACCATAGACAGGGGGCATCCTCTACACCTAGAGGAGAGGAGGTTCTACTATCACCATAGACGGTGGCATCCTCTACACCTAGAGGAGAGGAGGTTGTACTATCACCATAGACGGGGGCATCCTCTACACCTAGAGGAGAGGAGGTTGTACTATCATCATAGACAGGGGACATCCTCTACACCTAGAGGAGAGGAGGTTGTACTATCACCATAGACGGGTGCATCCTCTACACCTAGAGGAGAGGAGGTTCTACTATCACCATAGACGGGGGGCATCCTCTACACCTAGAGGAGAGGAGTTTGTACTATCACCATAGACAGGGGGCATCCTCTACACCTAGAGGACAGGAGGTTCTACCATCACCATAGACAGGGGGCATCCTCTACACCTAGAGAAGAGGAGGTTCTACCATCACCATAGACAGGGGGCATCCTCTACACCTAGAGGAGAGGAGGTTCTACCATCACCATAGACAGGGGGCATCCTCTACACCTAGAGGAGAGGAGGTTCTACCATCACCATAGACAGGGGGCATCCTCTACACCTAGAGAAGAGGAGGTTCTACCATCACCATAGACAGGGGGCATCCTCTACACCTAGAGGAGAGGAGGTTCTACCATCACCATAGAGAGAGGGCATCCTCTACACCTAGAGGAGAGGAGGTTCTACCATCACCATAGACAGGGGCATCCTCTACACCTAGAGGAGAGGAGATTCTACCATCACCATAGACAGGAGGCATCCTCTACACCTAGAGGAGAGGAGGTTCTACCATCACCATAGAGAGAGGGCATCCTCTACACCTAGAGGAGAGGAGGTTCTACCATCACCATAGACAGGGGCATCCTCTACACCTAGAGGAGAGGAGATTCTACCATCACCATAGACAGGAGGCATCCTCTACACCTAGAGGAGAGGAGGTTCTACCATCACCATAGACAGGGGGCATCCTCTACACCTAGCGGAGAGGAGGTTCTACCATCACCATAGACAGGGGGCATCCTCTACACCTAGAGGAGAGGAAGTTCTACCATCACCATAGATTGTGTTGCAAGACAATACACTTACATGCACCAGGAAGAAGAAGGTGAACTTTGTCGGACCTGAGCGGGGAAGCAACACATATAGGACATCGGGCACAGGATCTTAGTGACTCCCCGCACAGCGCATTATACACGGACAATGCACTTACATGCACTGGGAAGAAGAAGGTGAACTCCGGGGACCTGAGCGGGGAAGCGACACATGCAGGATATCGGGCACAGGATATTAGTGACTCCCCGCACAGCGCATTATACACGGACAATGCACTTACATGCACCAGGAAGAAGAAGGTGAACTCCGGGGACCTGAGCGGGGAAGCAACACATATAGGACATCGGGCACAGGATATTAGTGACTCCCCGCACAGCGCATTATACACGGACAATGCACTTACATGCACCAGGAAGAAGAAGGTGAACTCCGGGGACCTGAGCGGGGAAGCGACACATGCAGGATATCGGGCGCAGGATCTTAGTGACTCCCCGCACAGCGCATTATACACGGACAATACACTTACTGTGAACTCCAGCGGCCGGGTAAGTAAATGTGCCCCAATTTTTTGTATTGCTCCCTATGCACAAATCACAATAAAGGGATCACCAGACAAAGTCATGAACCAGGAATCCGATCACCCTGGAGGGTAAAATATACTGCGAGTGAGACAATGGCGTCTCAGACTAATATGGAAATCCTAATGACGGCCTTTAACGGACTCCCAGCTGTCCGTGCACCAATCGGCGCCCTCTACTGGCGTCACAGAGGGCGACGACTGGCATCGAAAGGTGTTGGCGCCCAAGAGTAGACAAGCTATGTGCCTGCAGCATTTACAGGGGGATCCTGTCTCTGCGGAATATCCGATCCTGTATTATTTCTAATAAGTAGCATCAAGTCATAAGGGGAAAATATATCATTATATAAGTAAAAAGAAACAAAATAACTTGTCAGACCTCCCTTCAATGTCCTATACTAAGAATAATATCAGTATAATTATATATAATAGATAAATGACAATATATAAACTAACACATAACCCCATATTTATTAACCCCTTCTTGGTTTTTGCGCTATAAAAATCTATAACTTTTTTATTCTTCCATGTACAGAGCTGTGTGAGGCTTGTTTTCTGGGTAACAAATTGCTCTTCATAGTGACGGTATATAATATTCCCTGTCGTGTACTGCCATTACGTGGTTAAACAAAGTGCACCGAAAAAGAAGGTGCAACTGTGTCGCCTCCTGAACACTGACCAGATGTACTAAGAGTGTGCGACACTAGTGGATTATATAGCGTACAGTGTACATTACTGAGGGAAACTGTATGTATGTATGCATATGTATGTGTCTATAAGTGTGTATGTATGTATGTGTGTATTTATCTATGTGTGTATGTATGTATGTGTGTATATATATATGTGTGTATGTATGTGTGTATGTATCTGTATGTGTGTATGTATCTATGTGTATATGTATGTATCTGTATGTGTGTGTGTGTATGTATGTGTGTATGTATCTATATGTGTGTGTGTGTGAATGTATTTATGGGTGTATGTATCTATATGTGTGTATGTATGTATGTGTATCTATATGTGTGTATGTATGTATGTATGTGTGTATGTATCTATATGTGTGTGAATGTATCTATGTGTGTATTGTGGGGATTTGGCCCAGTAGAGACCGTGGTAGCGGGGTGCTGGGATGCAGTTCAAGACAGTGACACCAAAGTACAGTCCAAAACAGGTCTCGCCTGCGTTTATTGCCGCAGCAAAACAAAACAGCCTTTACACTCAGGCATTAAATAAACAAAAATCCTACCCGTCAGGGTGCTAACTATACAGGTGTTCACTAACTCACCACTATACAAAATCACTTGGCTGCTCCAGGCACAGAGGTCAGGGCTGTGTGCTCTCCAGCCTCCTTCCAGAGAGAGACAACACTTCCAGCTCTGCTGAGCGGCTTTATTGGGCTGCTCCCATCACCTGTGTCCAAGGTGCTGGACAACACAACCTCAGCACTCAGGCCTTGCATAATAGCAAAACCTAGGGGAAACATACCGCCCATCCACAGTTAACCCCTTCAGTGTCTCACATACCCTCCCCCTCTGTTTGACCCTGTGGGGGCGAACATTTTTGGCCATGAGACAGTGGGTACGAGACAGGGCATCAGCATTCCCATGCAGCTTTCCTGCTCGATGTTCCACCGTGAATTTGAAATTTTGTAACATTAGGAACCACCTTGTGACCCTGGCGTTCCTCTCTTTGGCCTGACTCATCCAGGTGAGGGGAGAGTGATCGGTCACTAGTGTAAACTGTCGCCCTATCAAGTAATACCTCAGGGATTCCAGAGCCCATTTTATCGCCAAGCACTCCCTCTCAACTATGCTATAGTTCTTCTCAGGAGGTGTGAGCTTGCGGCTCAGGAATGTCACAGGATGTTCCTCACCCTCCACTACTTGGGACAGGACAGCCCCTAAGCCTACGTCAGAAGCGTCAGTCTGCACAATAAAGGTCTTGGTGAAGTTAGGGGTGATCAGTACCGGTCCCCCGCACAAAACCGTCTTAAGTCGCTGAAACGCCCCCTCAGCCTCTTCACTCCACTTTACTATCACCGCCCTGCTACCCTTGGTCAGGTCAGTCAGGGGTGCCGCTATGGTAGCAAAATCGGGAATAAACCGGCGATAATAGCCCATTATGCCTAGGAAAGCCCTCACTTGCTTCTTGCTCATAGGTCGTGGCCACTGCTGGATCACATCCACTTTATTTACTTGGGGTTTGATGATACCTCGCCAAATACGGTACCCCAGGTAACGGGCCTCTTCCAGACCCAGCACACATTTTTGGGGGTTCGCTGTCAACCCTGCTGCCCTCAGGGAGTCTACCACTGCTTGCACCTTGGCCAGGTGACTCTCCCAATTGTTACTATAGACTATGATGTCATCCAGGTAGGCCGAGGCATATCTCCGGTGAGGTTTTAGCACGAGATCCATTAACCTCTGGAATGTGGCGGGAGCCCCATGTAGCCCAAAGGGGAGTACCACGTACTGAAAAAGCCCATCAGGGGTAACAAAACCGGTCTTCTCTTTGGCCCTGTCAGTAAGGGGTACCTGCCAATACCCTTTCGTCAGGTCAAGGGTGGAGAAGAATCTAGCCTGTCCAAGTCGTTCTATCAACTCGTCAACTCTAGGCATAGGATAAGAATCAAATTTGGACACCTCGTTCAACTTCCTAAAGTCATTGCAGAACCGTAGGGAACCATCAGGTTTGGGAATCAACACAATAGGACTCGACCAGTCACTTTTAGACTCCTCGATAACCCCCAGGTCTAACATCTGCCTGACTTCTTCGGATATGGCAAGCCGGCGCGCTTCAGGGACCCGGAAGGGTTTTTGGTGTACCCGGATGTGGGGTTCGGTTATGATGTCATGCTTGATGACTGAAGTACGTCCCGGTAACTTAGAGAACACATCCACATTTCGGAGCACAAACTCCTTCGCTTCCTGAATCTGGGCCCTGGAGAGGGACTCCGAGATCCGTACTTCAGGCACCTTGGCATTGGGTACACCTACCTCCGGTGTCACCTTCTTGGGGACAGGCGCTTTTTCTACTCCCACGGCCATCAGGGACTCTCTTTCCCTCCATGGCTTTAGGAGGTTCACGTGGTATATCTGTTCGGGTTTCCTCCTCCCCGGCTGAGATACCTTGTAGGTTACCTCCCCCACTTTCTCCATGACCTCATATGGTCCTTGCCATTTTGCCAAGAACTTGCTCTCAACGGTGGGCACCAGAACTAGCACTCTGTCGCCTGGGTTAAAGGTCCTGAGTCTGGCTGACCTATTGTAGACCCTAGACTGGGCCTCTTGTGCCCTTGTCATGTGCTCCTTTACAAGGGGCATTACCGCCACTATGCGGTCCTGCATAAGGGAGACGTGTTCAATCACACTACGGTGGGGGGTCCTCTCCTGTTCCCAGGTCTCCTTGGCTACATCCAAAACCCCACGTGGGGAACGGCCATATAACAGCTCAAAGGGTGAGAAACCCGTGGAGGACTGGGGAACTTCACGTATGGCAAACATCAAATAGGGCAACAAACAATCCCAGTCCTTCCCATCCTTGCTGACCACCCTCTTTAGCATCCCCTTCAAGGTCTTGTTAAACCTCTCGACCAGGCCATCTGTCTAAGGATGATACACAGAGGTGCGGAGCTGTTTGACCTGCAGTAACTTACACATCTCCTTCATTACCCTAGACATGAATGGGGTACCCTGGTCAGTCAAGATTTCCTTGGGGAGGCCTGTGCGGGAGAATACCTGGAACAGCTCCCTAGCAATATTTTTGGAGGAGGTGTTCCTTAATGGAATCGCCTCGGGATACCGCGTAGCGTAGTCCAGGATAACCAGGATGTATTGGTGCCCCCTTGAGGATTTGACTATGGGGCCAACCAGATCCATTGCAATCCGTTCAAATGGCACCTCTATGATTGGTAGCGGGACCAAAGGACTCCTGAAGTGGGACACCGGGGCAGTAAGTTGACACTCAGGGCAGGAGCTACAATACCGGTTTACCTCCTCCCACACCCCGGGCCAGAAAAATCTCTGCAGGATCCTCTCTCGGGTCTTCTCTGCACCTAAGTGCCCTCCCAGCACATGTTTGTGTGCCAACTCTAGCACCAGCCTACGGTGAGATTGGGGTAGTACAAGTTGCTCAACCTCCTCACCCCGTATCTGGTCGACCCTGTACAACAGTTCCCCAACAATCACCATTCGGGGGTATATTTTGTCAGCCCCTGGTATTTGGAGTACCCCATTTATCACCTTAACATTCTCCTGTGCTTTAAACAAGGTAGGGTCCTGTAGCTGTGCAGCCCCGAAATTTTCACAGGAAATCTCAAGGTCCGGCATGTCGACCACCTCCTCGTGGCCCTCGACCTCACCAGCTAGGACCTCTAGGGGAGAGAACTCATCACATGGGGTCACCCCTACTGCTGGTGTGGGTACATTGGCCTCAAAGGGTTCAGGGGCCAAGGCCGGACATACCTGATGTCCACTATCTGCAACAGCACCTGAGGTGGGTCTTCGTCTCCAGAGGTCCCAAAACACCAGTAAGTCTCTGCCGATAATAGCCTCATGAAACAGGGTCCCCACCACCCCCACTTCATGGGTAATAGTACCACAAGGGGTATGTAGGTTGATGACAGCAGTGAGATAATCGCGAGTGTCCCCATGTATACACAACACTCCCACTTTCCGCCCGCTGTACAGTCCAGGATCAACCAAAGTTCCCCGCACCAGGGTGACCAGACTCCCTGAGTCTAGCAAGGCTTCCACCCTGTGACCACCGATTGTGACCATACACACTTGGGGTTCTGCATCCATGACCGACTCGGCTGCCAGAACCGGCCGGGCAAACAGTGACATTCGCCGGGTCTGGTTGCAGTCCATTGGCTCCACGGACAGGGGACAGTTGACAGCAATATGGCCTATTTCATGGCATCGCCAGCACTGGATACGGCTATGACCTCTGTCGCGAGCCTCACTGGGTTTCTGTGTATCCAAGCCCCCCAGTGTACCCCCTCCCAACCTGACCTGTTTCCCTTTTTCTGCAGTAGCAGTCTTACCAGATGGTTTAGTGGTCTTGTCACTGGCACTGCTTCGTGCGGGAGCAGTAAGTAGAAGATCCTCCGTAGCCCGATATCTCTCTACTAGGGACACGAGTTCCTCAGCATTTGTGGGACCGGCCTGTCCAACCCATCGCTGGAGCCGAGAGGGCAGAGAACGGGTGAACTTGTCAAGAACCACTCTCTCGACCATCTGTGCTGGGGTGCAGTCATCGGGTTGTAGCCACTTCCGGACAAGATGGATCAGGTCATGCATTTGGGAGCGCGGGGGTAGTTTTTCAGAGTATGCCCACTGGTGGACCCGGCTGGAACGAACTTGAACGGTGACCCCAAGACGAGCCAGAATCTACGCCTTTAGCTGGGGGTACTCACGGGCCTCCGTTTCACTCAGGTCGTAGTAGGCCTTCTGCGATTCGCCTGTCAGGAACGGCGCCAGGACATCTGCCCACTGCTCAGCTGGTAACTCCTCTCGCTCAGCTACTCGCTCGAACACAGTGAGATACGCCTCCACGTCGTCGGTCGCCGTCATCTTTTGTAAGGCCTTCTGCACTGCAGCCCGTGCGGAATGCTGGACAACCGGGTACCCTTGCAAACCAGTATGGGACCCCTGAGTAGTCGTCGCTTGCGGTGCTGCCATAACGCCAGAAAACTTTTCCATCATCAGCTGGAACATGGCTCGGGACTCTTCCTGCTGCTGGCGGGACCTCTCCTCCTGCTGCTGGAGCATGGCTTGCTGCTGTCGGGACCTCTCCTCCTGCTGCTGGAGCATGGCTTGCTGCTGGCGGGACCTCTCCTCCTGCTGCTGGAGCATGGCTTGCTGCAGCTGTCGATTAGCCTGGGATTCTTCCTGCTGCTGGCGGGACCTCTCCTCCTGCTGCTGGAACATGGCTTGCTGCAGCTGCCTATTAGCCTGGGACTCTTCCTGCTGCTGCTGCCGATTAGCTCTGGCCTCCTCTTGCAGGTATTTAATAAAGTCCTCCATCTTGGCTTTATCCTGCAATTTGCCTGCTGCTTTCACCCAGGCCATGCAATGTTGCAGGATGTAGCGAGCCTTTCAGGGCGCGTTCACACGTTGCGTTTTGGTTGCGTTTTCATTGCGTTTGGAACGCATATACAACAGCTGATGTGAGGTAATTTGCCTAATTACATTACCGTTTACGTTTGTAAACGTAATGTTAACGCATGCGTTAACAAAACGCATGCGTTAACGCTTTGTTAACGCATTCGTTAACATCGCGTTTACGATGCGTTTTGTTAACGCATGCGTTAACAGTGATGAAATTAGGCAAATCACCTCTCCTCAGCTGTTGTATATGCGTTTCAAACGCGCCCTCAGGTGTGTGTCTTTTGAACTGCCCGCAATCCGAAGCACCATATGTGGGGATTTGGCCCAGTAGAGACCGTGGTAGCGGTACAGTCCAAAACAGGTCTCGCCTGCGTTTATTGCCGCAGCAAAACAAAACAGCCTTTACACTCAGGCATTAAATAAACAAAAATCCTACCCGTCAGGGTGCTAACTATACAGGTGTTCACTAACTCACCACTATACAAAATCACTTGGCTGCTCCAGGCACAGAGGTCAGGGCTGTGTGCTCTCCAGCCTCCTTCCAGAGAGAGACAACACTTCCAGCTCTGCTGAGCGGCTTTATTGGCCTGATTGGGCTGCTCCCATCACCTGTGTCCAAGGTGCTGGACACCCAACCTCAGCACTAAGGCCTTGCATAATAGCAAAACCTAGGGGAAACATACCGCCCATCCACAGTTAACCCCTTCAGTGTCTCACAGTATGTATATGTGTATGTATCTATGTGTGTGTGTATGTATCTATGTGTGTGTGTATGTATCTATGTGTGTGTATAATTATTTAGGGACAGAAGTACTGGCAGGGTTAACACATTTTACAGAATATTGCCAAAGGCAAATACGAATCATCCCGTTTCCAAGTACTTTTAATGTATCGTTAATAAAATAATTTTTTGTGTAAATAAAGATTTAAAAACCGAATATTTGTGTGGAATTGATTCAGTTGTTACTAGAAGGGTTTCATTTATTATAAAGACCTATATTAAGGTCTATTCCTGTTTGTTTAGAGTGGTCCGTGAGTTTAATTTTTCCAGATTACACACATACAGCAGCTGCAGTGACCTTGTGCAGTCACTAGGTGTCAGTATTGTTAATGAAGAAGTGAACGATCTTTGGCCACTGTTGATAATATCCCGAGAAAGACACATTGGGGCACAATTACTTACCCGGTCCTAGGAGTTCCCTGAAAGTGCATTGTCCGTGTATAATGCTCTGTGCAGGGAGTCACTAAGATCCTGCGCCCGATATCCTGCATGTGTCGCTTCCCCGCTCAGGTCCCCAGAGTTCACCTTCTTCTTCCTGGTGCATGTAAGTGCATTGTCCGTGTATAATGTGCTGTGCGGGGAGTCACTAAGATCGTGCACCCGATATCCTGCATGTGTCGCTTCCCCGCTCAGGTCCCTGGAGTTCACCTTCTTCTTCCTGGTGCATGTAAGTGCATTGTCCGTGTATAATGCGCTGTGCGGGGAGTCACTAAGATCCTGCGCCCAATATCCTGCATGTGTCGCTTCCCCGCTCAGGTCCCCCGAGTTCACCTTCTTCTTCCTGGTGCATGTAAGTGCATTGTCCGTGTATAATGCCCTGTGCGGGGAGTCACTAAGATCGTGCACCCAATATCCTGCATGTGTCACTTCCCCGCTCAGGTCCCCGGAGTTCACCTTCTTCTTCCTGGTGCACGTAAGTGCATTGTCCGTGTATAATGCGCCGTGCGGGAGTCACTAAGATCGTGCGCCCGATATCCGGCATGTGTCGCTTCCCCGCTCAGGTCTCCGGAGTTCACCTTCTTCTTCCTGGTGCACGTAAGTGCATTGTCCGTGTATAATGCGCCGTGCGGGAGTCACTAAGATCGTGCGCCCGATATCCTGCATGTGTCGCTTCCCTGCTCAGGTCCCTGGAGTTCACCTCCTTCTTCCAGGTGCATGTAAGTGCATTGTCCGTGTATAATGCGCTGTGCAGGGAGTCACTAAGATCGTGCACCCGATATCCTGCATGTGTCACTTCCCCGCTCAGGTCCCTGGAGTTCACCTTCTTCTTCCTGGTGCATGTAAGTGCATTGTCTGTGTATAATGCGCTGTGCGGGGAGTCACTAAGATCCGGCGCCCGATATCCTGCATGTGTCGCTTCCCCGCTCAGGTCCCCAGAGTTCTCCTTCTTCTTCCTGGTGCATGTAAGTGCATTGTCCGTGTATAATGCGCTGTGCGAGGAGTCACTAAGATCCTGCGCCCGATATCCTGCATGTGTCGCTTCCCCGCTCAGGTCCCCGGAGTTCACCTTCTTCTTCCTGGTGCATGTAAGTGCATTGTCCGTGTATAATGCGCTGTGCAGGGAGTCACTAAGATCCTGCACCCAATATCCTGCATGTGTCGCTTCCCTGCTCAGGTCTCCGGAGTTCACCTTCTTCTTCCTGGTGCATGTAAGTGCATTGTCCGTGTATAATGCGCTGTGCGGGGAGTCACTAAGATCCTGCGCCCGATATCCTGCATGTGTCACTTCCCCGCTCAGGTCCCTGGAGTTCACCTTCTTCTTCCTGGTGCATGTAAGTGCATTGTCCGTGTATAATGCGCTAAGCGGGGAGTCACTAAGATCCTGCGCCCGATATCCTGCATGTGTCACTTCCCCGCTCAGGTCCCTGGCGTTCACCATCTTCTTCCTGGTGCATGTAAGTGCATTGTCCGTGTATAATGCGCTGTGCAGGGAGTCACTAAGATCGTGCGCCCGATATCCTGCATGTGTCGCTTCCCCGCTCAGGTCCCCGGAGTTCACCTTCTTCTTCCTGGTGCATGTAAGTGCATTGTCCGTGTATAATGCGCTGTGCAGGGAGTCACTAAGATCCTGCGCCCGATATCCTGCATGTGTCACTTCCCCGCTCAGGTCCCCGGAGTTCACCTTCTTCTTCCTGGTGCATGTAAGTGCATTGTCCGTGTATAATGCGCTGTGCGAGGAGTCACTAAGATCGTGCGCCCGATATCCTGCATGTGTCGCTTCCCCGCTCAGGTCCCCGGAGTTCACCTTCTTCTTCTTGGTGCATGTAAGTGCATTGTCCGTGTATAATGCGCTGTGCGGGGAGTCACTTAGATCATACGCCCGATATCCTGCATGTGTCGCTTCCCCGCTCAGGTCCCCGGAGTTCACCTTCTTCTTCCTGGTGCATGTAAGTGCATTGTTCGTGTATAATGCGCTGTGCAGGGAGTCACTAAGATCGTGCGCCCAATATCCTGCATGTGTCGCTTCCCCGCTCAGGTCCGCCGGAGTTCACCTTCTTCTCCCTGGTGCATGTAAGTGCATTGTCCGTGTATAATGCGCTGTGCGAGGAGTCACTAAGATCGTGCGCCCAATATCCTGCATGTGTCGCTTCCCTGCTCAGGTCCCCGGAGTTCACCTTCTTCTTCCTGGTGCATGTAAGTGCATTGTCCGTGTATAATGTGCTGTGCAGGGAGTCACTAAGATCCTGCGCCCGATATCCTGCATGTGTCGCTTCCCCGCTCAGGTCCCCGGAGTTCACCTCCTTCTTCCTGGTGCATGTAAGTGCATTGTTCGTGTATAATGCGCTGTGTGGGGAGTCACTAAGATCCTGCACCCGATATCCTGCATGTGTCGCTTCCCCACTCAGGTCCCCGGAGTTCACCTTCTTCTTCCTGGTGCATGTAAGTGCATTGTCCGTGTATAATGTGCTGTGCGGGGAGTCACTAAGATCGTGCGCCCGATATACTGCATGTGTCGCTTCCCCGCTCAGGTCCCCGGAGTTCACCTTCTTCTTCCTGGTGCATGTAAGTGCATTGTCCGTGTATAATGCGCTGTGCGGGGAGTCACTAAGATCGTGCGCCCGATATCCTGCATGTGTCGCTTCCCCGCTCAGGTCCCCGGAGTTCACCTTCTTCTTCCTGGTGCATGTAAGTGCATTATCCGTGTATAATGTGCTGTGCGGGGAGTCACTAAGATCGTGCGCCCGATATACTGCATGTGTCACTTCCCCGCTAAGGTCCCCGGAGTTCACCTTCTTCTTCCTGGTGCATGTAAGGGCATTGTCCGTGTATAATGCGCTGTGCGGGGAGTCACTAAGATCGTGCGTCCGATATCCTGCATGTGTCGCTTCCCCGCTCATGTCCCCGGAGTTCACCTTCTTCTTCCTGGTGCATGTAAGTGCATTGTCCGTGTATAATGTGCTGTGCGGGGAGTCACTAAGATCCTGCGCCCGATATCCTGCATGTGTCGCTTCCCCGCTAAGGTCCCCGGAGTTCTCCTTCTTCTTCCTGGTGCATGTAAGTGCATTGTCCGTGTATAATGTGCTGTGCGGGGAGTCACTAAGATCCTGCACCCGATATCCTGCATGTGTCGCTTCCCCGCTCAGGTCCCCGGAGTTCACCTTCTTCCTCCTGGTGCATGTAAGTGCATTGTCCGTGTATAATGCGCTGTGCGGGGAGTCACTAAGATCCTGCACCCGATATCCTGCATGTGTCGCTTCCCTGCTCAGGTCTCTGGAGTTCACCTTCTTCTTCCTGGTGCATGTAAGTGCATTGTATGTGAAACAATTTGAAAGTTAAATCCGAATCAGACAGATCATCCGACGGCACATCCCCCAATTTCTGTCGCATGAAAGCAGCGCAGCCGCGTCAAAATCCAATCGCGTGCGACACAATCCCAGCACAGACCCATTAAATACTTGTCAAAGCTGCGCAAATCCTGAAAGGTGCGATCCGCGACCCTTAGTAAATAAGCCCCAATGTTTCACACATATCCTCTGCCTGGTGTAAACAGCCGATTGTCACTAATAGATTGTGCTCCATCTGGTACACACAAGTGTTTGGTCGCTATCCGCCCTTATTTGCAGCTAACACCGACTGCAGTTCGGAGTTTTACATGGATCGGCTGCTTTGCATTTCTCTTCCACACTCATATTGTAGTTAAAATACAAAGCTTTATTATCCCCCAGTATGGAACCTGGGCTATAGATGATGGCGGCCACTCCTGTCTGGGGCTTTATAGACTCTTAGTGTCCTCCCAGTTATTAGGGAGAACCTATGGAGTGGGTCTCCCGGTAACATATGGTACAATTGGATCAGAGTATTTGAGTGGCAGTAAGTATTAGCCAGAATTGACCAATAGGAATCACCCACTGGGCTGGTTTGCGCAAGTTCATGGACTGGTTAGAAAAGAAGACACCATTTAAGAAAAAAAAAAAATATATATATTTTTCAACAAAATCCCCTTTTAGAAAGACACACTTCTCCCAACACTCCTGACGGTTTTTTAACCCCTCCAAAAAATAGGATTTGTCGAACTCTCCAAAATACATCTCTGTCTCGGCGATGACTTCCTCGTTTGAGCAAAATTTTTTCCCCGCAAGCCATTTCTGCATTTTAGGGAACAAGAAAAAGTTGCAGGGAGCCAGATCGGGTGAATACGGAGGGTTCCGAAGTTACAGGGAGCCAGATCGGGTGAATACGGGGGGTGCGGAAGTGGTAGGGAGCCAGATCGGGTGAATACGGGGGGTGCGGCAGTCGCAGGGAGCCAGATCGGGTGAATACAAAGGGTGCGGCAGTGGTAGGGAGCCAGATCGGGTGAATACGGGGGGTGCAACAATGGTAGGGAGCCAGATTGGGTGTATACGGGGGGTGCGGCAGTCGCAGGGAGCCAGATCGGGTGAATAAGGGGGGTGCTGCAGTGGTAGGGAGCCAGATCGGGTGAATACGGGGGGTGCAGCAGTGGTAGGGAGCCAGATCGGGTGAATACGGGGGGTTCGGAAGTCGCAGGGAGCCAGATCGGGTGAATACGGGGGGTGCGGCAGTGGTAGGGAGCCAGATCAGGTGAATACGGGGGGTGCGGCAGTCGTAGGGACCCAGATCGGGTGAATACGGGGGGCGCAGCATCAATTTATAACACAATTCATGCAGTTTGGCAGCGACTAGTCCGGATGAATGTGCTGGTGTGTTATCGTGGTGAAACAGCATCTTCGTTTTCGCCAAATGTGGCCGTGTCTCCTTCAATATTTTGGCAAAATGGTCCAATAACTGACTGTAGTATTGTCCAGTGATCGCTCTTCCATTTTTTTAAAAAATCCATGTGGATGACGCCGTCTGCATCCCAAAATATCGTCGCCATGTCTTTTCCAGCTGATGGGACCGTCTTCCCCTCCTTTGGAGCAGATTCACCGGGAGAAATCCATTGTTTGGATTATTTCTTAGTTTCTGGTGTGTAATGATGGATCCAAGTTTCATCAACGGTGACAACTCAACGCAAAAACTCCTTCGGATCTCGCTTACATTGCTCCAAACACGAAGCTCCGAAGTTATCAGCCGCATCCGCTTGTTGTCCACCGCGAGCAATCGTGGCACCCAATTTTTTCATTTCCAACTTATCCTGTAAAATATTAATTGCCGTTCCGGTCGGCGCACATACGGCCTCTGCTACTTCACGCACTTTCATTCCCTCGATCAGCGAGTTTCATGTTGTGGACTTTTTGAATGATTTCCTCAGTAACCGCGTCTGCCGGGCGTCCTGGTCGCTCCTCATCAAAAACGGATGTCCGCCCACGTTTAAATTTGTTGAACCAATATCTAACTGTGGTCATAGGTGGGAAAGTGTCCACATACACAGCGTCCAACTTTGCTTTTATTTTTTTCCCATCCAAAAACAAAAAGCAAAATTACCGGACGATACTGCACTTTTCCATCTTAGGGAAAATCACGAAACACGTCAAATGGCTGCCAAATCCAAACTAACCAAACAATCAGTCTGCAATCTGTTTCGTCGTCATTTGATAGATCTCCCTCAGGAACGCCCTCTGTCTCCAAACATGGGGACTTATTGAGCCGCCCTCGTATCTTTGTGTGTGTATATATATGTATGAGTGTATGTATATGTGTGTGTATGTGTATATATGTATGTATGTGTATATATGTATGTGTGTATGTGTATATATATATACTCACCGGCCACTTTATTAGGTCCACCATGCTAGTAACGGGTTGGACCCCCTTTTGCCTTCAGAACTGCCTCAATTCTTCGTGGCATAGATACAACAAGGTGCTGGAAGCTCCTCAGAGATTTTGGTCCATATTGACATGATGGCATCACACAGTGGCCGCAGATTTGTCGGCTGCACATCCATGATGCGAATCTCCCGTTCCACCACATCCCAAAGATGCTCTATTGGATTGAGATCTGGTGACTGTGGAGCCATTTGTGTCCAGTGACCTCATTGTCATGTTCAAGAAACCAGTCTGAGATGCTTCCAGCTTTATGACATGGCGCATTATCCTGCTGAAAGTAGCCATCAGATGTTACAGGGTACATTGTGCTCATAAAGGGATGGGCATGGGCAGCAACAATACTCAGGTAGGCTGTGGCGTTGTACCAAGGGGCCCAAAGACACCATGACACCACCACCACCAGCCTGACCCGCTGATACAAGGCAGGATGGATCCATGACACCACCACCACCAGCCTGAGCCGCTGATACAAGGCAGGATGGATCCATGACACCACCACCACCAGCCTGAACCGCTGATACAAGGCAGGATGGATCCATGACACCACCACCACCAGCCTGACCCGCTGATACAAGGCAGGATGGATCCATGACACCACCACCACCAGCCTGACCCGCTGATACAAGGCAGGATGGATCCATGACACCACCACCACCAGCCTGAGCCGCTGATACAAGGCAGGATGGATCCATGACACCACCACCACCACCAGCCTGAGCCGCTGATACAAGGCAGGATGGATCCATGACACCACCACCACCAGCCTGAGCCCCTGATACAAGGCAGGATGGATCCATGACACCACCACCACCAGCCTGAGCCGCTGATACAAGGCAGGATGGATCCATGACACCACCACCACCAGCCTGAGCCGCTGATACAAGGCAGGATGGATCCATGACACCACCACCACCAGCCTGACCCGCTGATACAAGGCAGGATGGATCCATGACACCACCACCACCAGCCTGAGCCGCTGATACAAGGCAGGATGGATCCATGACACCACCACCACCACCAGCCTGAGCCGCTGATACAAGGCAGGATGGATCCATGACACCACCACCACCACCAGCCTGAGCCACTGATACAAGGCAGGATGGATCCATGACACCACCACCACCAGCCTGAGCCGCTGATATAAGGCAGGATGGATCCATGACACCACCACCACCAGCCTGAGCCGCTGATACAAGGCAGGATGGATCCATGACACCACCACCAGCCTGAGCCGCTGATACAAGGCAGGATGGATCCATGACACCAGCACCACCAGCCTGAGCCGCTGATACAAGGCAGGATGGATCCATGACACCACCACCACCAGCCTGAGCCGCTGATACAAGGCAGGATGGATCCATGACACCACCACCACCAGCCTGACCCGCTGATACAAGGCAGGATGGATCCATGACCCCACCACCACCAGCCTGACCCGCTGATACAAGGCAGGATGGATCCATGACACCACCACCACCAGCCTGACCCGCTGATACAAGGCAGGATGGATCCATGCTTTCATGTTGTTGACGCCAAATTCAGACCCATCCGAATGTCGCAGCAGAAATCGAGACTCATCAGACCAGGCAACGTTTTTCCAATCTTCTACTGTCCAATGTCGATGAGCTTGTGCAAATTGTAGCCTCAGTTTCCTGTTCTGGCACCCGGTGTGGTCTTCTGCTGCTGTAGCCCATCTGCCTCAAAGTTGGACGTACTGTGTGTTCAGAGATGCTCTTCTGCCTACCTTGGTTGTAACGGGTGGCGATTTGAGTCACTGTTGCCTTTCTATCAGCTTGAACCAGTCTGCCCATTCTCCTCTGACCTCTGGCATCAACAAGGCATTTCCGCCCACAGAACTGCCGCTCACTGGATGTTTTTTCTTTTTCGGACCATTCTCTGTAAACCCTAGAGATGGTTGTGCGTGAAAATCCCAGTAGATCAGCAGTTTCTGAAATACTCAGACCAGCCCTTCTGGCACCAACAACCATGCCACGTTCAAAGGCCACAAATCACCTTTCTTCCCCATACTGATGCTCGGGAGAACTGCAGGAGATTGTCTTGACCATGTCTACATGCCTAAATGCACTGAGTTGCCGCCATGTGATTGGCTGATTAGAAATTAAGTGTTAACGAGCAGTTGGACAGGTGTACCTAATAAAGTGGCCGGTGAGTGTATGTATGTGTGTATGTATGTATATATGTGTGTGTATGTATATATGTGTGTGTATGTATGTATGTATATATGTGTGTGTATGTATGTGTGTGTGTGTATATATGTGTGTGGGTTTGTATGTGTGTGTATATATTTGTGTGTATATATGTATGTGTGTGTGTGTATGTATATATGTGTGTGTATATATGTATGTGTGTGTGTATGTATGTATGTATGTATATATGTGTGTGTATATACAGGTATGTATGTATGTATATATGTATGTGAATGTATGTCCGCTAAAGGAATCTGCACCGTCGCTTTTACACCAAATTTCCAAATCACCAAATTTTGCAAGGGAATGTCATAGACTTGGTTTTGAGCTTATATTTTCACGCTGCGGTTTCCAAAATCCACTTATTACCCCCCATATACAGGAGCCATTGTTTGCTGCTGTGGCAGTTGGAAGCTGAGCCGTGATTGGCTGCTGTTCTGCCACAGGTCATTAATATGAGCTTATTGGAGGTAATATGATAGATAGAAATACGGATTGACATATAGACAGACTGTAGACATATAGACTTACATACAGATAGAGATTCATAGATGTAGAATATTTTTTGTCAGACATATAAACTCCTAATTACTGAATATTTTTAGTAAATTAGAGAATGGAGAAATTCTTCGGTAATAATGAATGATCCTTCTACACATCTGTCTGTGAGGTCTCCAAAAAGACTCCGAAATGACGACAAAACTGGGCGGAGCTTCATCTCAGGGGAACCCCACCCCCTCCGGTCTTATTTGAAACTGTGGTGAAATAATAAAGAAGCCAATGATTGGTTCAGCCCCATGTAATATCATCACTCCCATCATCTCCTCTGTATACAGTCCCATGTAATATCATCACTCCCATCATCTCCTCTTGTATACAGTCCCATGTAATATCATCACTCCCATCATCTCCTATGTATACAGTCCCATGTAATATCATCACTCCCATCATCTCCTCCTGTATACAGCCCCATGTAATATCATCACTCCCATCATCTCCTCTGTATACAGCCCCATGTAATATCATCACTCCCATCATCTCCTCCTGTATACAGTCCCATGTAATATCATCACTCCCATCATCTCCTCCTGTATACAGTCCCATGTAATATCATCACTCCCATCATCTCCTCCTGTATACAGCCCCATGTAATATCATCACTCCCATCATCTCCTCTGTATACAGCCCCATGTAATATCATCACTCCCATCATCTCCTCCTGTATACAGTCCCATGTAATATCATCACTCCCATCATCTCCTCCTGTATACAGTCCCATGTAATATCATCACTCCCATCATCTCCTCTGTATACAGTCCCATGTAATATCATCACTCCCATCATCTCCTCCTGTATACAGCCCCATGTAATATCATCACTCCCATCATCTCCTCCTGTACAGAGCCCCATGTAATATCATCACTCCCATCATCTCCTCTTGTATACAGTCCCATGTAATATCATCACTCCCATCATCTCCTCCTGTATACAGTCCCATGTAATATCATCACTCCCATCATCTCCTCCTGTATACAGCCCCATGTAATATCATCACTCCCATCATCTCCTCTGTATACAGCCCCATGTAATATCATCACTCCCATCATCTCCTCTGTATACAGTCCCATGTAATATCATCACTCCCATCATCTCCTCTTGTATACAGTCCCATGTAATATCATCACTCCCATCATCTCCTCCTGTACAGAGCCCCATGTAATATCATCACTCCCATCATCTCCTCCTGTACAGAGCCCCATGTAATATCATCACTCCCATCATCTCCTCTTGTATACAGTCCCATGTAATATCATCACTCCCATCATCTCCTCCTGTAAACAGTCCCATGTAATATCATCACTCCCATCATCTCCTCCTGTATACAGCCCCATGTAATATCATCACTCCCATCATCTCCTCTGTATACAGTCCCATGTAATATCATCACTCCCATCATCTCCTCCTGTATACAGCCCCATGTAATATAATCACTCCCATCATCTCCTCTGTATACAGCCCCATGTGATATCATCACTCCCATCATCTCCTCTGTATACAGCCCCATGTAATATCATCACTCCCATCATCTCCTCTGTATACAGCCCCACGTAATATCATCACTCCCATCATCTCCTCTGTATACAGCCCCATGTAATATCATCACTCCCATCATCTCCTCTGTATACAGTCCCATGTAATATCATCACTCCCATCATCTCCTCTGTATACAGCCCCATGTAATATCATCACTCCCATCATCTCCTCTGTATACAGCCCCACGTAATATCATCACTCCCATCATCTCCTCTGTATACAGCCCCATGTAATATCATCACTCCCATCATCTCCTCTGTATACAGTCCCATGTAATATCATCACTCCCATCATCTCCTCCTGTATACAGTCCCATGTAGTATCATCACTCCCATCTTCTCTGTATACAGTCCCATGTAATATCATCACTCCCATCATCTCCTCTGTATACAGCCCCATGTAATATCATCACTCCCATCATCTCCCCTGTATACAGCCCCATGTAATATCATCACTCCCATCATCTCCTCTGTATACAGCCCCATGTAATATCATCACTCCCATCATCTCCTCCTGTATACAGTCCCATGTAATATCATCACTCCCATCATCTCCTCTGTATACAGCCCCATGTAATATCATCAGTCCCATCATCTCCTCTGTATACAGCCCCATGTAATATCATCACTCCCATCATCTCCTCTGTATACAGCCCCATGTAATATCATCACTCCCATCATCTCCTCTGTATACAGTCCCATGTAATATCATCACTCCCATCATCTCCTCCTGTATACAGCCCCATGTAATATCATCACTCCCATCATCTCCTCTGTATACAGCCCCATGTAATATCATCACTCCCATCATCTCCTCTGTATACAGTCCCATGTAATATCATCACTCCCATCATCTCCTCCTGTATACAGCCCCATGTAATATCATCACTCCCATCTTCTCTGTATACAGTCCCATGTAATATCATCACTCCCATCATCTCCTCCTGTATACAGTCCCATGTAATATCATCACTCCCATCATCTCCTCTGTATACAGTCCCATGTAATATCATCACTCCCATCATCCCCTCCTGTATACATCCCCATGTAATATCATCACTCCCATCATCTCCTCTGTATACAGGCCCATGTAATATCATCACTCCCATCATCTCCTCCTGTATACATCCCCATGTAATATCATAACTCCCATCATCTCCTCTGTATACAGCCCCATGTAATATCATCACTCCCATCATCTCCTCTGTATACAGTCCCATGTAATATCATCACTCCCATCATCTCCTCTTGTATACAGTCCCATGTAAATCCCTCCTGTACACAAGTAATATTGCGGATACATAAGTTTTCTGTTTTCAAAATATCTCACAATTGTCGCATCTGTGAGACTTTTTACATTAAAAGCCGCAGGTATCAGGCCTCATAGACCTCTGTGATAAATCTGAGGTCCAAAATACATGTAAAGACCCTCCAAAATGTGCAGCAAGATTCGTGGCTTGTGGAGACTATGACACTGCTGCTGCTGCTTCCTGTGACCCCGGGAGCCCCGCCCCTTCCTGTGACGTCACAGCTGAGCAGCAGGGAGGGGGTGCAGGAGGATGTCTATGGAGGGTCCTGTCCTGGAGGGTAAGTCAGGGGTAGATGTCACCGGTACAACATGGCGGAGCTGCTGTAAGTCCCTATCAGGGGAGGGGGACAATGTGCCATTGTGTGCACTGAAGGGAACAGATTCATTATCATTGTGACTACAACTCCCATCATGCTGCAGGATTAGCTCCAGATTATGCTGTCTATAGTGGTAGAGGGTTGTCAGGCTGAGCCGCTTCACTGCAGCTCAGGGTTAAAATAAGCGTCAGCTTATAACACAAACATAAGCGTCACCCGGATCTATAGGGAGTGTCCTGTATCCAGTGCCGGTGGAAAAGAGGACACTGCAGGGTCAGCTCTGTCTGCCTCACAAGGTTCTACGAGGGATGGCATCGGATGTGCAGGAGGGATGGCATGGGATGTGCAGCAGGGATGGCATGGGATGTGCAGGAGGGATGGCATCGGATGTGCAGGGGGGATGGCATCGGAGATGTGCAGGAGGGATGGCATCGGAGATGTGCAGGAGGGGTGGCATCGGAGATGTGCAGGAGGGGTGGCATCGGAGATGTGCAGGAGGGATGGCATGGGATGTGCAGGAGGGATGGCATCGGAGATGTGCAGGAGGGGTGGCATCGGAGATGTGCAGGAGGGATGGCATGGGATGTGCAGGAGGGATGGCATGGGATGTGCAGGAGGGATGGCATGGGATGTGCAGGAGGGATGGCATGGGATGTGCAGGAGGGATGGCATGGGATGTGCAGGAGGGATGGCATGGGATGTGCAGGAGGGATGGCATGGGATGTGCAGGAGGGATGGCATGGGATGTGCAGGAGGGATGGCATGGGATGTGCAGGAGGGATGGCATGGGATGTGCAGGAGGGATGGCATGGGATGTGCAGGAGGGATGGCATGGGATGTGCAGGAGGGATGGCATGGGAAGTGCAGGAGGGATGGCATCGGAGGTGTGCAGGAGGGATGGCTTCAGATATGGAGTAGGGATGGTATCGGATGTGCAGGAGGGATGGCATCAGATATGGAGTAGGGATGGCATCAGAAGTGCAGGAGGGATGGCATGGGATGTGCGGAGGAGGGATGGAATGGGATGTGCAGGGGGGATGGCATCGGAGATATGCAGGGGGGATGGCATGGGATGTGCAGGGGGGATGGCATGGGATGTGCAGGGGGGATGGCATGGGATGTGCAGGGGGGATGGCATGGGATGTGCAGGGGGGATGGCATGGGATGTGCAGGGGGGATGGCATGGGATGTGCGGGGGGGATGGCATGGGATGTGCAGGGGGGATGGCATCAGAGATGTGGAGGAGGGATGGCATCGGATGTGGAGGAGGGATGGCATCGGATGTGGAGGAGGGATGGCATCGGATGTGGAGGAGGGATGGCATCGGATGTGGAGGAGGGATGGCATCAGAGGTGTGGAGGAGGGATGGCATCGGGTGTGGAGGAGGGATGGCATCGGGTGTGGAGGAGGGATGGCATCGGATGTGGAGGAGGGATGGCATCGGATGTGGAGGAGGGATGGCATCGGATGTGGAGGAGGGATGGCATCAGAGGTGTGGAGGAGGGATGGCATCAGAGGTGTGGAGGAGGGATGGCATCAGAGGTGTGGAGGAGGGATGGCATGGGATGTGGAGGAGGGATGGCATGGGATGTGGAGGAGGGATGGCATGGGATGTGGAGGAGGGATGGCATGGGATGTGGAGGAGGGATGGCATCGGATGTGGAGGAGGGATGGCATCGGATGTGGAGGAGGGATGGCATCGGATGTGGAGGAGGGATGGCATCGGATGTGGAGGAGGGATGGCATCGGATGTGGAGGAGGGATGGCATCGGATGTGGAGGAGGGAAGGCATCAGAGATGTGGAGGAGGGATGGCATCAGAGGTGTGGAGGAGGGATGGCATCAGAGGTGTGGAGGAGGGATGGCATCAGAGGTGTGGAGGAGGGATGGCATCAGAGGTGTGGAGGAGGGATGGCATCAGAGGTGTGGAGGAGGGATGGCATCAGAGGTGTGGAGGAGGGATGGCATCAGAGGTGTGGAGGAGGGATGGCATCAGAGGTGTGGAGGGGTCAGGAGGAGGATGGCATCGCAGACGTAGAGGAGTCACTGAAAAGATAATTGTCCATCAAATGTACTTGATTGGAGATGTTCATCCAAGTACAATTTTGCCCTCAATCCTCCTTGTTTATCCTCAGTTTCCTTAGGTGCATTTTCTTTGTAAGTCGATGGTTCTTTTTGTCAACGAGTCACCGAGGATGGACAATGACAGAATGCTGATGGCTGCTACGATATTAGACCTCACCCTAGAGATCATCTCCTTGCTAACTGATGAGGTGAGGGTCTCCCCGGACATCAGTCTTCTCTCTTATTCTCAGGATCTAGTAGTGATCAGTGTCTCCCCATACACAGGATTACACAGTAGTGAAGAAGTCGTCTGGTGAGTGTGTGACCCCCCGTGTGTCAGGAGGATGGACCCCGAGCCCCATCACCGAGCCTCCACCTCATTCACTGATACATGAGCAGAAGATCCTAGAACTTACCTCCAGGATCACTGAGCTGCTGAGCGGAGAGGTGAGCGCTGCAGGGAATGCTGGGACATTATATAATAACACAAGGGAGGGGTCCGGGTGATGACTGTGTCATTGTGGGTGTCAGGTTCCTATAAGGTGTCAGGACGTCACTGTCTATTTCTCCATGGAGGAGTGGGAGTATATAGAAGGACACAAGGACCAGTACAAGGACATCATGATGGAGGACCACCAGCCCCTCACATCACCAGGTAAGAGGAGACCTCTCATGATACCAGGTCTGAGGGTCACCTCCATTCACCCATCATCTGGTCATCTCTGCTTACTCTCTATAGATGAATCCAGTAGAGTAGATCCTCCAGAGAGATGTCCCAGTCCTTCATATTCCCTGGATTTTCCAATAAAAGAGGAAAATGATCTACTGGACCATCAGGTAGATGAAATTTTGAATTCTTTGATGAGACAAAACTTTCCTCTAAGCATTTCCCGCCCCGGTCGAGGATATGATTTGTATGATCTTGTAGTTGGTTGTGGCTAAACCTCCGATCTTTATGGATGTGAACATTAAGAGCCAGTGTGGATAGATGGAAAGTTCTGAGACCCAATGTCAATAAGCTGCATCCAAAGCTAACACAATATTGTCATGTGATTGAACAGTTATGGGGGGGGGGAGGGATTTATTAGTATTTTGACTGGTTTCTTCTACTACTTCTCGAGACAAAAAGTTTCAAAAAGTTGTAAAGAAACCAGTCAACGTGGTTATAAGTTGCCCGTATTGACTTATGGGGTCATGGATGGTGATAAGTGGCTGGAGAATTGCGGTTACGAGAAAAGGTAAGTATTAGTCACCTACATATCTGATCATTTCCATGTCTTTGTTATGGGATCTTTGCAGGAAATATCTGGTGAAGTGCCAACTGGACTTGAAGGAGCAGAACCCGTGCCAGCGGATGGTAAGAGACTTTCATAAATCTGTGGTTATACATTTCAGACTAAGATGATGTCTTCTGTGACCTCCAGTGATCCTGTAAGTAAATGTGTCCCAATGATTAGAATTGATGGATCTTCCGCCATCTTGGAGGTTACGAGCTGTTAGGAGGCGAGTAATATCCCAAAGTTACCCCCCTGTTTCTTTCAATGATCTTTGTGAACTGTGAAAAAGTCAATGGGGAGGATCTATCACGGCTTCTACGCCAAATTTTTCCCCAAATGCCTAGTGGGTGAGGAGGGTTAGTGAGTGGACCAGGGATGCCCCAGGCTGGGGCAGATGCTATAGTTGGCCAGACCTACCGTAGAATTCAACCGGGCACTGGAAGCTTTTGGTATATCGGGCGGACGAGGCACCAGAAGAGGAAGGATCGTGAATTCCCCCATTGAGTCTATCCTAGAGACTTGTCTATTTCTCGTTATATCTCGATGCTGAATGTTTTTGGCGATGGTTGTACCGATGGTTGTACCGATGGTTGACCGCATGTTGTTCCGCGTTCTATGAATTGTTCCTTTTGATGCCTGGAAATTTTTTTATTTTCCAGATAAAGACCAGATAAGAGGTTCCCAAGAACATTCCCCCTCCTCTCAGATTTATAAAGAAGAAGATAATCGAATGGCGATTGGTGCAGAAATAACGGAGCATCGAATATGTGACATTTTTGACAGTTCTGTATGTGGGGAAGATTTTAAAAATAATTCTTACCTTTTAAAGCCCAAGAAAATCCATCGGGATGAGAGACGGTTCTCATGTTCGGAATGCGGCAAATGTTTTCCGAGGAAATTTCATCTCATCGAACATCAGAGAATTCACACAGGAGAAAAGCCGCTGGAATGTCCCCAATGCGGGAAATGCTTTGGTTACAAATCGAGTCTGGTGGAGCATCTAAAAAATCACGCAGGGGACAAACCTTATTTATGTTCCGAATGTGGGAAATGTTTCACCATGAGATCGGATCTTATTAAACATCTGAGAATCCACACGGGGGAGAAGCCATTTTCGTGTTCCGAATGCCAGAAATGTTTCCGGCTGAAATCTAGTCTTATTAAACATCAGAGAACTCACACGGGAGAGAAGCCATTTTCATGTCAGGAATGCGGGAAATGTTTTACCCAGAAGCCAAAGCTAATAGAACATCAGAGAATCCACACAGGGGAAAAGCCAAATTCGTGTGAAAAATGTGGAAGATGCTTTACCCGTAGGTCAAACCTCATGGTACATCTGAGAACTCACACAGGGGAGAAGCCCTTTTCATGTGTAGCCTGCGGGAAACGCTTTACTCAGAGATGGAGTCTAGTGGCGCATCAGAGAATTCACACAGGAGAGAAGGCGTCATCGGACATGCGGCCTAGAGACGCCTTCTGATGTGTAAACTTAACGCCTGACTACAACACAAAAAGTTACTGCTGTAGCAGAATTGGGCTATAATCTAAGATTCTCTTATGAGAAAGCCTAGTTTTTTGGGTTTTTTTCTACCGAATCTAATCATGTGGGGGCACGGGTTGGGGATTTGGCCCGGGAGGGGTCGGCAATGTATTTAGTAATATTATTTTTTTTTCACTTTGTATTATTTTTTTGTATTTTATATTATGTATACAAGAAAAAAACTTTTAATTTAAATCTTTTTGATTTACAACAACTTCTTCTCCGTCCTCTTCTGTACCTGTAGCACTTTTCTAACCAGAGTAGTTGTGACCATGAGGATGTAGACTGTGTTAGCTGTCGGCCATGGGGATTTGTTTAACCCCATAGGACCTGGACAGTGTTTGATTTTTACTTCCATCTTCACCCTCCTTGGTTCTCCTGTGCCGCTGCGGACCACCGATCTGTTTGAATACAGCGTCCAGAGTTGACAACAACGTACCTGCTACAGAGGCAGTTGCAGGCTGTAACGCACTGAGGACATTGCTGGCCTCTGTTTGCATATGGCTGGCAACACATCTGGACATGAGCATCCAAAGGGGTTTTCCCACGAAAGAAAATTCTCACATTTCAATCCCCTAGTGATGTTACACAGTGAAGATCATTTTAACCCCTTTCTTTACAATGTTACTCAGTGTTATTGCTGTTTTAGCTCCTGTAACTCCCTAGGCTGCTCAGTGTAAAATCCCAGGGTGTGAGTGGGGCCTCTCTAAGCAGACACATTACTGTATTATCCATGTAGTTCTGTGGAGTGACAATGTGGTTATATTATCAGGGTACAAGGTGTATATGCACTTTCATCCGGCTTCTGACACTGTACTAACACACTGACACATAGAGAGAGATGAGACAGATCAGAGATGCATGAGATTACACAGAGGCTGATGAACCATTACACTGTTACACTTTGGCGTCTGCTACATCTCACAGACATGTGCCTGCCTCCCCCTTCCCCCGGATCACTTATCTCCTTGTAGCTTGTAGTTTGCAGCCATTCCTCTGCTCACAATGTGCTGGCAGGAAGTGAGTGTCTCTGAGCTCCGTGCAGGGGGCGGGGCTACAGCCATAGAGCAGAGACAGATAGAAATCTCAACTCCACGATCTCATCCAAGATGGCTGCCCGACCCTAAGAGAAGTTACAGGGTCGTGTCTAGGGGAAACTGAAATTGTGTACAGCAGGACTGATAGAGACAGGTTGGACTTACCTGAGTGAAGTTGGCCCCCCCACCTTGTTCAAATCAAACAAAATTGGTGTCAAACGTTTGTGCTACGTTTGTGCTTGTTTGTGCAGCAGAAATTTTCGTTTGTGCCACTATCGTTTTTAAGATTTTAATGAAAGTTTCCAGAGGTCAACCAGCCCCCCCACATTGCCCAAATCAAACAAAACTGGTGCCGAACAATTCTGCTACGTTTGTGCTGCTCAAATTTTTGTTTGTGCTGCTTTGGTTTTGAATATATGAACAAAAAATTAAAGTTCAAAAGTTCAAGCAGCCCCCCCCACATTAACCGAATCAAACAAAACGGGTGTCAAACGTTAGTGCTACGTTTGTGCTGGTTTGTGCAGCAAAAATTTTCGTTTGTGCCGCTATCATTTTTAATATATTCATACTTTTTTGCAGAGGTCATCAGAGTTCATTTCTTCCAAAGTACAATGTGTTTGCTAGCTCCCCCTGGTGATCAAACCAGGGAAGTGTCACTAGGTTTGTTTTTTACCAGTTCATCCTAAACACCTCAAACACCTGAACATACCTTAAAAATGATAGCGGCACAAACAAAAAATTTAATGTGGGGGGGCTGCTTGAACTTTTGAACTTTAAATTTTTGTTCATATATTCAAAACAAAAGCGGCACAAACAAAAATTTGCGCAGCACAAACGTAGCAGAATTGTTCGGCACCAGTTTTGTTTGATTTGGGCAATGTGGGGGGGCTGGTTGACCTCTGTAAACTTTCATTAAAATCTCGAAAACGATGGCGGCACAAACAAAAATTTCTGCTGCACAAACATTTGACACCAATTTTGTTTGATTTGAAGAAGGTGGGGGGGCCAACTTCACTCAGGTGTTGGACTTATATCTGGGAAATGCTGCATTTCTGTTAATAACAGTGAATTAGAGAATGTGTTATTTTGTTATTTCTTAGAGACAATATTTAGATGATTACTCAGACTTGTGATTGTTCTAGATGCAACCATGTAACTCACTTCTCACTCCTATCTCTTGCCCTAAAAATTTTCTATTTCAATTTCCTGAACTTAATCTGTCACCCAACCGGTTTGACTTTAGTCTAATCCCAAGGCGGTTATTCAAGCGTCCTCCTTAGCGCTCAACCTTCATCCCTTGCATGTTATTCTGGACTGGTAATCCGAGCTGGAAGAATATGAAAATGCCAGTCTCTATTCCATTTGCATAAATGAAAGTCAACTTTATAAATGGACTGTGGAACTTTTCAGGTATGGGAAGGAACGGTATTGGGATAGTTCTCCTGCTGTATAATAGCAGATATGTACTTAGTGTAAGGTCATTTACCCATTACATTTGCATAGTGTACCCCATATATGTATCTGATCACATGAAATTACAGCTGCCTCCATGCACTTCTACACCTCCCCATCCTCCATGGAGGCTGCTGTGAGGGACATATACATGGGGTAACTTTTGCAAATATTATTGGGAGAGGAGGCATAAAGAGAGGGGACATAATGAGAAGGGGCATAAAGAGAGGGGGCATAAAGAGAGGGACATGAGAGGGGGCATAAGGAGAGGGGGCATAAAGAGAGGGACATGAGAGGGGGCATAAAGAGAAGGAGCATAAGGAGAGGGGACATAAGGAGAAGGAGCATAAGGAGAGAGGACATAAGGAGAGGGGGCATAAAGAGAGGGACATGAGAGGGGACATAAGGAGAGGGGGCATAAAGAGAGGGACATGAGAGGGGACATAAGGAGAGGGGGCATAAAGAGAGGGACATGAGAGGGGACATAAGGAGAGGGGGCATAAAGAGAGGGACATGAGAGGGGGCATAAAGAGAGGGACATGAGAGGGGGCATAAAGAGAAGGAGCATAAGGAGAGGGGACATAAGGAGAAGGAGCATAAGGAGAGAGGACATAAGGAGAGGGGGCATAAGGAGAGGGGACATAAGGAGAAGGAGCATAAGGAGAGGAGGCATAAGGAGAAGGGGCATAAGGAGAGGGGACATAAGGAGAAGGGGCATAAGGAGAGGGGACATAAGGAGAGGGGACATAAGGAGAGGGGACATAAGGAGAGAGGACATAAGGAGAAGGGGACATAAGGAGAAGGAGCATAAGGAGAGGGGACATAAGGAGAAGGAGCATAAGGAGAGAGGACATAAGGAGAAGGAGCATAAGGAGAGAGGACATAAGGAGAGGGACATGAGAGGGGGCATAAGGAGAGGGGACATAAGGAGAGGGGGCATAAAGAGAGGGGGCATAAAGAGAGGGACATGAGAGGGGGCATAAAGAGAAGGAGCATAAGGAGATGAGACATAAGGAGAAGGGGCATAAGGAGAGGGGACATAAGGAGAGGAGGCATAAAGAGAAGGGGACATAAGGAGAAGGAGCATAAGGAGAGGGGACATGAGGAGAGGGGACATAAGGAGAGGAGGCATAAAGAGAAGGGGACATAAGGAGAGGATGCATAAGGAGAGGAGGCATAAGGAGAGGGGACATAAGGAGAGGAGGCATAAAGAGAAGGGGACATAAGGAGAGGAGGCATAAGGAGGGAGGACATAAGGAGAAGGAGCATAAGGAGAGGGGACATAAGGAGAAGGAGCATAAGGAGAGGGGACATAAGGAGAAGGGGCATAAGGAGAAGGGGACATAAGGAGAAGGGGCATAAGGAGAGGAGGCATAAGGAGAGAGGACATAAGGAGAAGGGGACATAAGGAGAGGGGACATAAGGAGAAGGGGCATAAGGAGAAGGGGACATAAGGAGAGGAGGCATAAGGAGAGAGGACATAAGGAGAAGGGGCATAAGGAGAGGGGACATAAGGAGAAGGGGCATAAGGAGAGGGGACATAAGGAGAAGGGGCATAAGGAGAGAGGACATAAGGAGAAGGGGCATAAGGAGAAGGGGCATAAGGAGAGGGGACATAAGGAGAGGAGGCATAAAGAGAAGGGGACATAAGGAGAGGGGACATGAGGAGAGGGGACATAAGGAGAGGAGGCATAAAGAGAAGGGGACATAAGGAGAGGAGGCATAAGGAGAGGAGGCATAAGGAGGGAGGACATAAGGAGAAGGAGCATAAGGAGAGGGGACATAAGGAGAAGGAGCATAAGGAGAGGGGACATAAGGAGAAGGGGCATAAGGAGAAGGGGACATAAGGAGAAGGGGCATAAGGAGAGGAGGCATAAGGAGAGAGGACATAAGGAGAAGGGGACATAAGGAGAGGGGACATAAGGAGAAGGGGGCATAAGGAGAAGGGGACATAAGGAGAGGAGGCATAAGGAGAGAGGACATAAGGAGAAGGGGCATAAGGAGAGGGGACATAAGGAGAAGGGGCATAAGGAGAGGGGACATAAGGAGAAGGGGCATAAGGAGAGAGGACATAAGGAGAAGGGGCATAAGGAGAGGGGGCATAAGGAGAAGGGGCATAAGGAGAGAGGACATAAGGAGAGGGGACATAAGGAGAAGGAGCATAAGGAGAGAGGACATAAGGAGAAGGGGCATAAGGAGAGGGGGCATAAGGAGAAGGGGCATAAGGAGAGAGGACATAAGGAGAGGGGACATAAGGAGAAGGGGCATAAGGAGAGGGGACATAAGGAGAGGAGGCATAAGGAGAGGGGGACATAAGGAGAGGAGGCATAAGGAGAGGGGGACATAAGGAGAGGAGGCATAAGGAGAGGAGGCATAAGGAGAAGGGGACATAAGGAGAGGGGACATAAGGAGAGAGGACATAAGGAGAGGGGGACATAAGGAGAGGAGGCATAAGGAGAAGAAGACATAAGGAGAGGGGGACTTAAGGAGAGAGGACATAAGGAGAGGAGGCATAAGGAGAAGGGGACATAAGGAGAGGAGGCATAAGGAGAGAGGACATAAGGCGAAGGGGCATAAGGAGAGGGGACATAAGGAGAAGGGGGCATAAGGAGAAGGGGACATAAGGAGAGAGGAAATAAGGAGAAGGGGCATAAGGAGAGGGGACATAAGGAGAAGGGGCATAAGGAGAGGGGACATAAGGAGAAGGGGCATAAGGAGAAGGGGCATAAGGAGAAGGGGCATAAGGAGAAGGGGCATAAGGAGAGAGGACATAAGGAGAAGGGGCATAAGGAGAGGGGACATAAGGAGAAGGGGCATAAGGAGAGGGGACATAAGGAGAGGAGGCATAAGGAGAGGGGACATAAGGAGAAGGGGCATAAGGAGAGAGGACATAAGGAGAAGGGGCATAAGGAGAGGGGACATAAGGAGAGGAGGCATAAGGAGAGGGGGACATAAGGAGAGGGGACATAAGGAGAAGGGGCATAAGGAGAGGGGACATAAGGAGAGGAGGCATAAGGAGAGGGGACATAAGGAGAGGGGACATAAGGAGAAGGGGCATAAGGAGAGGAGGCATAAGGAGAGGGGGACATAAGGAGAGGGGACATAAGGAGAGAGGACATAAGGAGAGAGGACATAAGGAGAGGAGGCATAAGGAGAAGGGGACATAAGGAGAGGGGGACATAAGGAGAGGGGACATAAGGAGAGGAGGCATAAGGAGAGGGGACATAAGGAGAGGGGGACTTAAGGAGAGAGGACATAAGGCGAAGGGGCATAAGGAGAGAGGACATAAGGAGGGGGGCATTAGGTATTGAGTAGAACTGAGGTAAGTACATTGCTCTGGCCCTCTACAACCTTTCATGTCTCATGTGGCCCCATGGGAAAGTGAATCTCCCTCCCCTGGTCTAAGTGATTGTCTGTCTGAAATTGTTGAACTGTTACAGCAAAGCCAACTCCAACCTCCCGAATGTCAGCGATGAATAGATATGTGCGGTTGCACCTCAAAATTTATGGGTGCTAAGGTAGGATTAGGGCTCCCACCCCAAATACTTCAAAATTACAGAATAATCCCAGCACTCCTTTGGAATATATAATGCCAAGCGAATAGTTAATTTACAAGTAAGCGATCATACTCACATTAGTGACGTTTCGGCCAAACGTAGGCCTTTGTCAAACACAGATCATAGTAGGGAACAAGTTTGGCTGGCGCCGCATGCGCTCAGGTATTGGCACAACGTGTCTAGGAATAGCGTGCTGTGTCACTACCTGAGCGCATGTTGGTTTATTCTCTAATTATGAATGTCAGCGATGACCCGGAATGTGACGATTTATAACAATGGCCTGAAAGTGTCTGACACATCACCGAGAATTATCTGCACCACAAACATCAAACTACCCCCAGGGGCATCACCAACATCTACCTACTCACAGTGCCCCCTATATCACCAACCCGCCAGGCAGTCACATGTAATATCATCACTCCCATCATCTCCTCTGTATACAGCCCCATGTAATATCATCACTCCCATCATCTCCTCTGTATACAGCCCCATGTAATATCATCACTCCCATCATCTTCTCTGTATACAGCCCCATGTAATATCATCACTCCCATCATCTTCTCTGTATACAGCCCCATGTAATATCATCACTCCCATCATCTCCTCCTGTATACAGCCCCATGTAATATCATCACTCCCATCATCTCCTCCTGTATACAGCCCCATGTAATATCATCACTCCCATCATCTCCTCTGTATACAGCCCCATGTAATATCATCACTCCCATCATCTCCTCCTCTATAGTCCCATGTTATATCATCACTCCCATCTTCTCCTCCTGTATACAGACCCATGTTATATCATCGATCCCATCATCTCTGTATACAGCCCCATGTAATATCATCACTCCCATCATCTCCTCTGTATACAGCCCCATGTAATATCATCACTCCCATCATCTCCTCTGTATACAGCCCCATGTAATATCATCACTCCCATCATCTCCTCTGTATACAGTCCCATGTAATATCATCATTCCCATCATCTTCTCTGTATACAGCCCCATGTAATATCATCACTCCCATCATCTCCTCCCGTATACAGCCCCATGTAATATCATCACTCCCATCATCTCCTCCTGTATACAGCCCCATGTAATATCATCACTCCCATCATCTCCTCTTGTATACAGTCCCATGTAATATCATCACTCCCATCATCTTCTCTGTATACAGTCCCATGTAATATCATCACTCCCATCATCTCCTCCGTATACAGCCCCATGTAATATAATCACTCCCATCATCTCCTCCTGTATACAGTCCCATGTAATATCATCACTCCCATCATCTCCTCTGTATACAGCCCCATGTAATATTATCACTCCCATCATCTCCTCTGTATACAGCCCCATGTAATAGCATCACTCCCATCATCTCCTCCTGTATACAGTCCCATGTAATATCATCACTCCCATCATCTCCTCTGTATACAGCCCCATGTAATATCATCACTCCCATTATCTCCTCTGTATACAGCCCCATGTAATATCATCACTCCCATCATCTCCTCTGTATACAGCCCCATGTAATATCATCACTCCCATCATCTCCTCCTGTATACAGACCCATGTAATATCATCACTCCCATCATCTCCTCCTGTATACAGCCCCATGTTATATCATCACTCCCATCTCCTCCTGTATACAGCCCCATGTAATATAATCACTCCCATCATCTCCTCTGTATACAGTCCCATGTAATATCATCACTCCCATCATCTCCTCCTGTATACAGCCCCATGTAATATCATCACTCCCATCATCTCCTCTGTATACAGCCCCATGTAATATCATCACTCCCATCATCTCCTCTGTATACAGCCCCATGTAATATCATTACTCCCATCATCTCCTCCTGTATACAGCCCCATGTAATATCATTACTCCCATCATCTCCTCCTGTATACAGCCCCATGTAATATCATCACTCCCATCATCTCCTCTGTATACAGCCCCATGTTATATCATCACTCCCATCATCTCCTCTGTATACAGCCCCATGTTATATCATCACTCCCATCATCTCCTGTATACAGCCCCATGTAATATAATCACTCCCATCATCTCCTCCTGTATATAATCCCATGTAATATCATCACTCCCATCATCTCCTCTGTATACAGTCCCATGTAATATCATCACCCCCATCATCTCCTCTGTATACAGTCCCATGTAATATCATCACTCTCATCATCTCCTCCTGTATACAGCCCCATGTAATATCATCACTCCCATCATCTCCTCCTGTATACAGCCCCATGTTATATCATCACTCCCATCATCTCCTCCTGTATACAGTCCCATGTAATATCATCACTCCCATCATCTCCTCCTGTATACATCCCCATGTAATATCATTACTCCCATCATCTCTGTATACAGTCCCATGTAATATTATCACTCCTATCATCTCCTCCTGTATACAGCCCCATGTAATATCATCACTCCCATCATCTCCTCCTGTATACAGTCCCATGTAATATCATCACTCCCATCATATCCTCTGTATACAGCCCCATGTAATATCATCACTCCCATCATCTCCTCTGTATACAGCCCCATGTAATATCATCACTCCCATCATCTCCTCTGTATACAGCCCCATGTAATATCATCACTCCCATCATCTCCTCTTGTATGCAGCCCCATGTAATATCATCACTCCCATCATCTCCTCTGTATACAGCCCCATGTAATATCATCACTCCCATCATCTCCTCTGTATACAGCCCATGTAATATCATCACTCCCATCATCTCCTCCTGTATACAGTTCCATGTAATATCATCACTCCCATCATCTCCTCTGTATACAGCCCCATGTAATATCATCACTCCCATCATCTCCTCCTGTATACATTCCCATGTTATATCATCACTCCCATCATCTCCTGTCTATCTTGTCGGGGGAGACTCCGCCCCTTCCTGTGACGCCACGCATCCCAGGATCAGGGGGAGGGGTCAGTGTGTGGCGGGTCCAGGACTGGGTGACTACAGAGGTAAGTGATAGGATTATACTCACCTACCGCTGCGGGATCTTCCTGTGTGTATAATCCCCTGGAGGTTCTGCTCCTTGTGATGTGACGCCCTGTCCCCGGGGCCGGGCAGCCCTGTGCTGCTCATGTATCAGCTGCCCTTTCTAAAGATGGCGGCTGCGGCTTCACCTGCCCTCAGCCAATCACATCACTTGTTACAGGGGCGGCTCCTAGACTGTCACCCATGTGAGGGGATACTGGTGCTGGATGTTACTGTGTCTCCTCCTGGAATTGTGACTGTTAATTACACAATGATACAATGTTGAAAGACTTGCGGCGAGGGACTGTCCTAATTCTGTTTTGCTCTCCATGGCTACCAGGGTACAAATCAACACTATTAGTTAATTCTATTTCAGAATTTTGATTATGTCCACAATGACGTTGTCACGGGTGCCACTGCGTCCACATCTGTACCTGTACAAATTGAGATTTGCAAACTTCCACTCTCCAAGCAGCATCTGGAGCATGTACTTGTGTCACCCAGACTCCTCCGCTGTGAGGTCGGAGCTTCAGCTTGCCAAAAGATGTTTCCACAACCCTAATGGCAGCCACAAAAAACTGACAGCCTTTGAAAAATGTGCAAGTCTCAAGTGTAATTGTGTGACTTGTGACGAACAAGCGCGTTGTAACTCTTCCGCGATCTTAAAGCGAGACTCCACTTACAGAAGTGCGCAAAAATCTGATGCATGTGTCTGGTTCTGCCTGTTAACGCAATTTCAGGTTCTCTAATGATTAATATAATCCACTGAGTGAGCTCAAAGAAGTCACACCAAGACAAAAGCATGGTCTAAGATCTCTCTCTGTGGAGACCTGATGCTATGGAAGGCTTGGCAGATGTGAGATGCGATCTCTCTCTGTGGAGACCTGATGCTATGGAAGGCTCGGCAGATGTGAGATGCGATCTCTCTCTGTGGAGACCTGATGTTATGGAAGGTGAGGCAGATGTGAGATGCGATCTCTCTCTGTGGAGACCTGATGCTATGGAAGGCTTGGCAGATGTGAGATGCGATCTCTCTCTGTGGAGACCTGATGATATGGAAGGCCCGACAGATGTGAGATGCAATCTCTCTCTGTGGAGACCTGATGCTATGGAAGGCTTGGCAGATGTGAGATGCAATCTCTCTCTGTGGAGACCTGATGCAATGGAAGGTTTGGCAGATGTGAGATGTGATATCTCTCTGTGGAGACCTGATGCTATGGAAGGCTTGGCAGATGTGAGATGCGATCTCTTTCTGTGGAGACCTGATGCTATGGAAGGCTTGGCAGATGTGAGATGCAATCTCTCTCTGTGGAGACCTGATGCTATGGAAGGCTCTGCAGATGTGAGATGCGATCTCTCTCTGTGGAGACCTGATGCTATGTAAGGTTCGGCAGATGTGAGATGCGATCTCTCTCTGTGGAGACCTGATGCTATGGAAGGCTTGGCAGATGTGAGATACGATCTCTCTCTGTGGAGACCTGATGCTATGGAAGGCTTGGCAGATGTGAGATGCGATCTCTCTCTGTGGAGACCTGATGCTATGGAAGGCTTGGCAGATGTGAGATGCGATCTCTCTTTGCGGAGACCTGATGCTATGGAAGGCTTGGCAGATGTGAGATGCGATCTCTCTCTGTGGAGACCTGATGATATGGAAGGTCCCGCAAATGTGAGATGCAATCTCTCTCTGTGGAGACCTGATGCTATGGAAGGCTTGGCGGATGTGAGATGCAATCTCGCTCTCTGTGGAGACCTAATGCTATGGAAGGCTCGGCAGATGTGAGATACAATCTCTCTCTGTGGAGACCTGCTCCTATGGAAGGCTTGGCAGATGTGAGATGCAATCTCTCTCTGTGGAGACCTGATGCTATGGAAGGCTTGGCAGATGTGAGATGCGATCTCTCTCTGTGGAGACCTGATGTTATGGAAGGTGAGGCAGATGTGAGATGTGATCTCTCTCTGTGGAGACCTGATGCTATGGAAGGCTTGGCAAATGTGAGATGCGATCTCTCTCTGTGGAGACCTGATGCTATGGAAGGCTTGACAGATGTGAGATGCGATCTCTCTCTGTAGAGACCTGATGCTATGGAAGGTTTGGCAGATGTGAGATGTGATCTCTCTCTGTGGAGACCCGATGCTATGGAAGATGAGGCAGATGTGAGATGTGATCTCTCTCTGTGGAGACCTGATGTTATGGAACGTGAGGCAGATGTGAGATGTGATCTCTCTCTATGGAGACCTGATGCTATGGAAGGTTTGGCAGATGTGAGATGTGATCTCTCTCTCTGGAGACCTGATGCTATGGAAGGTTTGGCAGATGTGAGATGTGATCTCTCTCTATGGAGACCTGATGCTATGGAAGATGAAGCAGATGTGATCTCTCTCTGTGGAGACCTGATGTTATGGAAGGTGAGGCAGATGTGAGATGCGATCTCTCTCTGTGGAGACCTGATGCTATGGAAGGCTCGGCAGATGTTAGATGCGATCTCTCTCTATGGAGACCTGATGCTATGGAAGGTGAGGCAGATGTGAGGTGTGATTTCTCTCTGTGGAGACCTGATGCTATGGAAGGTGAGGCAGATGTGAGATGCGATCTCTCTCTGTGGAGACCTGATGCTATGGAAGGTGAGGCAGATGTGAGATGTGATCTCTCTCTGTGGAGACCTGATGCTATGGAAGGTGCGGCAAATGTGAGATGCAATCTCTCTCTGTGGAGACCTGATGCTATGGAAGGCTTGGCGGATGTGAGATGCAATCTCTCTCTCTGTGGATACCTGATGCTATGGAAGGCTCGGCTGATGTGAGATGCAATCTCTCTCTGTGGAGACCTGATGCTATGGAAGGCTTGGCGGATGTGAGATGCAATCTTGCACTCTGTGGAGACCTAATGCTATGGAAGGCTCGGCAGATGTGAGATGTGATCTCTCTCTGTGGAGACCTGATGTTATGGAACGTGAGGCAGATGTGAGATGTGATCTCTCTCTATGGAGACCTGATGCTATGGAAGGTTTGGCAGATGTGAGATGTGATCTCTCTCTCTGGAGACCTGATGCTATGGAAGGTTTGGCAGATGTGAGATGTGATCTCTCTCTATGGAGACCTGATGCTATGGAAGATGAAGCAGATGTGATCTCTCTCTGTGGAGACCTGATGTTATGGAAGGTGAGGCAGATGTGAGATGCGATCTCTCTCTGTGGAGACCTGATGCTATGGAAGGCTCGGCAGATGTGAGATGCGATCTCTCTCTATGGAGACCTGATGCTATGGAAGGTGAGGCAGATGTGAGGTGTGATTTCTCTCTGTGGAGACCTGATGCTATGGAAGGTGAGGCAGATGTGAGATGCGATCTCTCTCTGTGGAGACCTGATGCTATGGAAGGTGAGGCAGATGTGAGATGTGATCTCTCTCTGTGGAGACCTGATGCTATGGAAGGTGCGGCAAATGTGAGATGCAATCTCTCTCTGTGGAGACCTGATGCTATGGAAGGCTTGGCGGATGTGAGATGCAATCTCTCTCTCTGTGGATACCTGATGCTATGGAAGGCTCGGCCGATGTGAGATGCAATCTCTCTCTGTGGAGACCTGATGCTATGGAAGGCTTGGCGGATGTGAGATGCAATCTTGCACTCTGTGGAGACCTAATGCTATGGAAGGCTCGGCAGATGTGAGATACAATCTCTCTCTGTGGAGACCTGCTCCTATGGAAGACTTGACAGATGTGAGATGCAATCTCTCTCTGTGGAGACCTGATGCTATGGAAGGCTTGGCAGATGTGAGATGCGATCTCTCTCTGTGGAGACCTGATGTTATGGAAGGTGAGGCAGATGTGACATGTGATCTCTCTCTGTGGAGACCTGATGCTATGGAAGGCTTGGCAAATGTGAGATGCGATCTCTCTCTGTGGAGACCTGATGCTATGGAAGGCTTGACAGATGTGAGATGCGATCTCTCTCTGTGGAGACCTGATGCTATGGAAGGTTTGGCAGATGTGAGATATGATCTCTCTCTGTGGAGACCTGATGCTATGGAAGATGAGGCAGATGTGAGATGTGATCTCTCTCTGTGGAGACCTGATGTTATGGAACGTGAGGCAGATGTGAGATGTGATCTCTCTCTATGGAGACCTGATGCTATGGAAGGTTTGGCAGATGTGAGATGTGATCTCTCTCTGTGGAGACCTGATGCTATGGAAGGTTTGGCAGATGTGAGATGTGATCTCTCTCTATGGAGACCTGATGCTATGGAAAATGAGGCAGATGTGATATCTCTCTGTGGAGACCTGATGTTATGGAAGGTGAGGCAGATGTGAGATGCAATCTCTCTCTGTGGAGACCTGATGCTATGGAAGGCTCGGCAGATGTGAGATGCGATCTCTCTCTATGGAGACCTGATGCTATGGAAGGCTCGGCAGATGTGAGATGCGATCTCTCTCTATGGAGACCTGATGCTATGGAAGGTGAGGCAAATGTGAGGTGTGATTTCTCTCTGTGGAGACCTGATGCTATGGAAGGTGAGGCAGATGTGAGATGCGATCTCTCTCTGTGGAGACCTGATGCTATGGAAGGTGAGGCAGATGTGAGATGCGATCTCTCTCTGTGGAGACCTGATGCTATGGAAGGTGAGGCAGATGTGAGATGCGATCTCTCTCTGTGGAGACCTGATGCTATGGAAGGCTTGGCAGGTGTGAGATGCGATCTCTCTCTGTGGAGACCTGATGATATGGAAGGTCCGGCAAATGTGAGATGCAATCTCTCTCTGTGGAGACCTGATGCTATGGAAGGCTTGGCGGATGTGAGATGCAATCTCGCTCTCTGTGGAGACCTAATGCTATGGAAGGCTCGGCAGATGTGAGATACAATCTCTCTCTGTGGAGACCTGCTCCTATGGAAGGCTTGGCAGATGTGAGATGCAATCTCTCTCTGTGGAGACCTGATGCTATGGAAGGCTTGGCAGATGTGAGATGCGATCTCTCTCTGTGGAGACCTGATGTTATGGAAGGTGAGGCAGATGTGAGATGTGATCTCTCTCTGTGGAGACCTGATGCTATGGAAGGCTTGGCAAATGTGAGATGCGATCTCTCTCTGTGGAGACCTGATGCTATGGAAGGCTTGACAGATGTGAGATGCGATCTCTCTCTGTAGAGACCTGATGCTATGGAAGGTTTGGCAGATGTGAGATGTGATCTCTCTCTGTGGAGACCTGATGCTATGGAAGATGAGGCAGATGTGAGATGTGATCTCTCTCTGTGGAGACCTGATGTTATGGAACGTGAGGCAGATGTGAGATGTGATCTCTCTCTGTGGAGACCTGATGCTATGGAAGGTTTGGCAGATGTGAGATGTGATCTCTCTCTATGGAGACCTGATGCTATGGAAGGTTTGGCAGATGTGAGATGTGATCTCTCTCTGTGGAGACCTGATGTTATGGAAGGTGAGGCAGATGTGAGATGCGATCTCTCTCTGTGGAGACCTGATGCTATGGAAGGCTCGGCAGATGTGAGATGCGATCTCTCTCTATGGAGACCTGATGCTATGGAAGGTGAGGCAGATGTGAGGTGTGATTTCTCTCTGTGGAGACCTGATGCTATGGAAGGTGAGGCAGATGTGAGATGCGATCTCTCTCTGTGGAGACCTGATGCTATGGAAGGTGAGGCAGATGTGAGATGCGATCTCTCTCTGTGGAGACCTGATGCTATGGAAGGTGCGGCAAATGTGAGATGCAATCTCTCTCTGTGGAGACCTGATGCTATGGAAGGCTTGGCGGATGTGAGATGCAATCTCTCTCTCTGTGGATACCTGATGCTATGGAAGGCTCGGCCGATGTGAGATGCAATCTCTCTCTGTGGAGACCTGATGCTATGGAAGGCTTGGCGGATGTGAGATGCAATCTCGCACTCTGTGGAGACCTAATGCTATGGAAGGCTCGGCAGATGTGAGATACAATCTCTCTCTGTGGAGACCTGCTCCTATGGAAGACTTGGCAGATGTGAGATGCAATCTCTCTCTGTGGAGACCTAATGCTATGGAAGGCTTGGCAGATGTGAGATGCGATCTCTCTCTGTGGAGACCTGATGTTATGGAAGGTGAGGCAGATGTGACATGTGATCTCTCTCTGTGGAGACCTGATGCTATGGAAGGCTTGGCAAATGTGAGATGCGATCTCTCTCTGTGGAGACCTGATGCTATGGAAGGCTTGACAGATGTGAGATGCTATCTCTCTCTGTGGAGACCTGATGCTATGGAAGGCTTGGCAGATGTGAGATGTGATCTCTCTCTGTGGAGACCTGATGCTATGGAAGATGAGGCAGATGTGAGATGTGATCTCTCTCTGTGGAGACCTGATGTTATGGAACGTGAGGCAGATGTGAGATGTGATCTCTCTCTATGGAGACCTGATGCTATGGAAGGTTTGGCAGATGTGAGATGTGATCTCTCTCTGTGGAGACCTGATGCTATGGAAGGTTTGGCAGATGTGAGATGTGATCTCTCTCTATGGAGACCTGATGCTATGGAAGATGAGGCAGATGTGATATCTCTCTGTGGAGACCTGATGTTATGGAAGGTGAGGCAGATGTGAGATGCAATCTCTCTCTGAGGAGACCTGATGCTATGGAAGGCTCGGCAGATGTGAGATGCGATCTCTCTCTATGGAGACCTGATGCTATGGAAGGTGAGGCAGATGTGAGGTGTGATTTCTCTCTGTGGAGACCTGATGCTATGGAAGGTGAGGCAGGTGTGAGATGCGATCTCTCTCTGTGGAGACCTGATGCTATGGAAGGTTTGGCAGATGTGAGATGTGATCTCTCTCTGTGGAGACCTGATGCTATGGAAGGTTTGGCAGATGTGAGATGTGATCTCTCTCTATGGAGACCTGATGCTATGGAAGATGAGGCAGATGTGATCTCTCTCTGTGGAGACCTGATGTTATGGAAGGTGAGGCAGATGTGAGATGCGATCTCTCTCTGTGGAGACCTGATGCTATGGAAGGCTCGGCAGATGTGAGATGGGATCTCTCTCTATGGAGACCTGATGCTATGGAAGGTGAGGCAGATGTGAGATGTGATTTCTCTCTGTGGAGACCTGATGCTATGGAAGGTGAGGCAGATGTGAGATGCGATCTCTCTCTGTGGAGACCTGATGCTATGGAAGGCTCAGCAGATGTGAGATGCGATCTCTCCCTGTGGAGACCTGATGTTATGGAAGGCTCAGCAGATGTGAGATGCGATCTCTCTCTGTGGAGACCTGATGCTATGGAAGGCTCGGCAGATGTGAGATGCGATCTCTCCCTGTGGAGACCTGATGTTATGGAAGGTGAGGCAGATGTGAGATGCGATCTCTCTCTGTGGAGACCTGATGCTATAGAAGGCTCGGCAGATGTGAGATGTGATTTCTCTCTGTGGAGACCTGATGCTATGGAAGGTGAGGCAGATGTGAGATGCGATCTCTCTCTGTGGAGACCTGATGCTATGGAAGGCTCAGCAGATGTGAGATGCGATCTTTCTCTGTGGAGACCTAATGCTATGGAAGGTTTGGCAGATGTGAGATGCGATCTCTCTCTGTGGAGACCTGATGCTATGGAAGGCTCGGCAGATGTGAGATGCAATCTCTCTCTGTGGAGACCTGACGCGATGGAAGGCTCGGCAGATGTGAGATGCGATCTCTCTCTATGGAGACCTGATGTTATGTAAGGCTTGGCAGATGTGAGATGCGATCTCTCTCTGTGGAGACCTGATGCTATGGAAGGCTCGGCAGATGTGAGATGCATTATTTGCATCACAAAGGAAACTTCTAATGGGGCAGGACCTGGGCTTGGTTATTTTGGAATGAAGAAGTAATGTCCATAGTTCATTGGTTAGTAAATTATCATATGGGCATCGCATAGGCAAAAGGCGTCACTTTCCCTGGAACACGTAGAGGAGGGCACAGAGGAGGGGCACAGCTTCCATCCACAGGCAGAAAACATCAGCATATTCAACAAACATATGAAAGCATTTTCATGAATCATACAGCAATACTTCACACATATAAACACAGATGATGATAATAATAATCTTTATTTATACAGCGCTTGACAAATGACCTTGTTCTCAGCCCCCATCGGGTGGTGTCATAGGGTTTTGAAATCTGGTTTTGCCTTCAATCTTCTTTGCTTTGTCTTAGGCTTCTTTAGGTACCGGATTCTCACAGCTCAATATTTTTTGGGAAGACGATGGTCCATTCCATCCGGAATCCACCAATAATAGACAAGGACAGAGACCGCATGGCTGCCCGGATCCTAGACCTCGCCCTAGAGATCATCTCCTTGATCACCGGAGAGGTGAGAGTCTCCCAGGACATCAGTCTTCTCTCTTATCCTCAGGATCTAGTAGTGATCAGTGTCTCCCCATACACAGGATTACACAGTAGTGAAGAAGTCGTCTGGTGAGTGTGTGACCCCCCGTGTGTCAGGAGGATGGACCCAGAGCCCCATCACCGAGCCTCCACCTCATTCACTGATACATGAGCAGAAGATCCTAGAACTTACCTCCAGGATCACTGAGCTGCTGAGCGGAGAGGTGAGCGCTGCCGGGAATGCTGGGACATTGTACAATAACACAAGGGAGGGGTCCGGGTGATGACTGTGTCATTGTGGGTGTCAGGTTCCTATAAGAGGTCAGGACGTCACTGTCTATTTCTCCATGGAGGAGTGGGAGTATATAGAAGGACACAAGGACCAGTACAAGGACATCATGATGGAGGACCACCAGCCCCTCACATCACCAGGTAAGAGGAGACCCGGTAAGAGCCTTTCATACATCTTGAATTTTAAATTCTTCTTCTGGCCCATATTGATGAGGCAGTAGGATATCCCATAATGCTCACCTAGCCAATCAGGAGGCAATATAGAGGTTTTATCTCCTCACTGACCCACATCTGAGTAATTTTGATCTGCAAAACAGGGGAGTACAAGTTCCCGAACCTTCTCTATACCAGTGAGACTTCTGGGCTTTGCTGGACCAGAACCTTAAAGAGAACCTGTCATTCAGATTAACCCATCGGAAAAAAAAACACACTTCATTAAAAACTATGATTAAAAAGCATTGTCCACATCCGTGGTTCCGTTCCATTGCTGCTGTGTAAACTTATTCACCTGATGTGAGTCCAATCACATTGAGTCCCGTAGAGTAAATTTTAATTGCGTTGCCCTCGTTCCTGATTGGCAGGTCTCGCTGCTAGGACACACTGCTGTGTGGAAAATTCAGAGAGAGCTCTGTTGGGCACTTCATGTCATGTGACCAGAGTGATGTCATCTAAGGTCCTGTTACATTTGCAACGTCTACCCCATGTATGCATCTGATCCCCTGAAATCACAGCAGCCTCCATGAAGGAGGGGGAAGAGTAGTAGTCCATAAAGGCTGCTGTGACATCACCCTGGTCACATGATATGCTGAGAATAGGCATGGGACATGGAGAGGAGTAGATGGGAGGAGCTGGCCGAGTAGGACACGCCCCCTCCGATGCCAGGTAATATAAGATAAAGTTGATTTATGGCGATGTGAGGGAAACAATTTTTAGCTAAAGAAGGGGGTCAGTTAATAGGGCTCCTTTTTTAGGACTTCTAAGACTTAGATGTCCAGCTGGCATGGTTCGGGTTGGGGGATGTGCGGTCCATCATTCCACCATTGATCCTTTGGATGGGAGATAAATGTGAAATTTGATACAATTCCTTCAACTACGGTAGAGGGAATAGTAGTGGCCGTATCTTGATGACTGTTCACTGTCCCTCCTAGAGATCCTCATTGCCTTTTACAAAGCCTCCGACAAAACCCCTGATGACACCGAGCAGATCGGCCATTGCTGCTAACTCTCTACTGACTATGGTTACAACCTATCTACTCCCCGTGTCTCACTGCTATTCCCATACCTACTGTCTGCTCGTTACTAATGCCACCAAATCCTCTCCTGACATTTCTACTTCTGCCAGCTCCCAGTCCTCCAGCCCTGCGGTTGCCTCCCACACTCCAAAACATACTGATAGGTTGATTACATTTTGAGCTCCTTTGGGGACAGGGACCAATTTGGCAAAACTAAGTGCAGCTCTGCGTAATCTGTGCTCACTATATAAATAAACAAATTATTATTAGCTTTTTGTATCATTTTCTTAGTCTGTTGCTGTTTACCGGAAACTATAATTCTGGACCATTTGTAAGAGTCATGGACACAGTTGAGCATCTGTCTTCATCAATGGTGGATGGATGGACAGTTTTTTTGATTTTTAAAATATTCCAACATGTATAAATACATGATATATAAACCTCTGTAACATCCAATATACATGTACTGTTGGTTGTAACAAAAAAACTATTTAAAAAATCCCATGTTATATTTTCCAGGTAAAGACTGGACTAGAGGCTCTCGAGAACATCACCTTCCATCTCTGATGTATGAAGGAGAAGATCATCAATCCCAAAAGAGCAGGAAAAGAGCTGGACATGAACTGGTTAAAATCATTGCCTCTTCGGAATCAAGTCTTATGGAAAATCTAAGAATCCACACAGGGGAGAAGCCTTTTATGTGCTCAGAACGTGAGAAATGTTTTAGTCAGAAATCGGATCTTGTTAAACATCAGAGAATTCACACAGGGAAGAAGTCATTTCAGTGTCCAGAATGCGAGAAATGTTTTTGTCTGAAATCAAGGCTTGCTATACATCAGAGAACTCACACGGGAGAGAAGACATTTTCATGTCTTGAATGTGGGGAATGTTTTAGTCATAAACAAAGTTTCATGGAACATCAGAGAATTCACACAGGAGAGAAATTGTCATGTCCACAATGTGGGAAGTGTTTTAATTACAAGTCAGGTCTTCTGAAACATCTAAGGACTCACACGGGGGAGAAGCCTTATTCCTGCTCCGAATGTGAGAAATGTTTTACTTTTAAAGCAGATCTTCTCAAACATCTGAGGATTCACACAGGGGAGAAGCCGTTCTCGTGTACAGAATGTGAGAAATCTTTTACGCAGAAATCCGGTCTCGATAGACATCAGAGAACTCACACGGGAGAGAAGCCATTTTTGTGTCTTGAATGTGGGAAATGTTTTATCCATAAACCAAAGCTCATTGAACATCATAAAATCCACACAGGGGAGAAGCCAAACGCGTGTGTAGAATGTGGGAAATGTTTTGCCCGTAAATCCAGTTTGGTGATACATCAGAGAATTCACACGGGGGAGAAGCCATATTCATGTGAGGTATGTGGGAAAGGTTTTAGCCAGAGATGGAACTTATTGGCGCATCAGCAAACTCACACCGGGGAGAAGCCATTGCATAGAACGGGGCAAGCTCCGTCGTAGGACATGCTGCCTTTGGATGTCTTCTGGTGTCCGAACTATGATTGCTGTAGCCAAATTCAGCGGAGAACGGACTAAATCAGACACAATCCAATGTAATGTTATTATTTTATGGTTCCGTAGTCAGACGTTACAGTACAAACCCATCTCAATAAAATCCCAATTCAAAAATCCTCCCCTTGTATCTGTTCCGTCATCTTTTCCATGCATTTTACTTGGAACGGAGCCCGTCAGTAGGGAGGACCATGCAGGATGAAGAAGACGTCCGTTATCATCGTACACGTTTCATACACGTCAAATGGACATTGGCCAAATGCGACTATTGTGATGGATCATCTAGTGGGTGTGGGACTACGTGACCCCTTCTAAGAGGATATCTGATGGGGATCAGGAAATTTCGAATTCAACAGCCACTAAACAGTAAGACCCCAATTGCAACTGGGCTGGAACACAGGAAGAGCCACAGGTCTGTGTGGAGAAGGGGTGAACGCTGCACCCCTCCCAATAGGAAGTTGAGTGGCCCAGACATCCCGGGTGCTCATGGCATTGTCACCGGGTGTCATAGACCTCTAGTTGGGCAGAGTATGTGTTCCCCATTACACTCACATAACTGGATCCTCATACTTCTCTTACTTATCTGTCGATAGCAGCGACATCTACTCACAACATTATCATGTATAGTGGTGGCCAAAAGTTTTGGCACCCCTGCAATTCTGTCAGATAATACTTGTTTCCTTCCAGAAAATGATAGCCATTAGAAATTCGTTCATTTATTTAGCTGGCAATGAAAAAAACACAAAAGAGAATGAAAAAAAAAGTCAAATCATTGATCATTTTACAATAAAATTCCAAAAATCGGCCGGACAAAAGAATTGGCACCCTCAGCCAAATACTTGGTAGCACTCCCTTTAGATACAATAACTCGGAACAAGCGCTTCCGGTCACCATCATTGAGTTTCCTACAAGGCTCTGCTGGAAGTTTAGACCATTCTTCTTTGGCCACTGCTCCAGGTCCCTGAGATGTGAAGAAGCCTTCTCCAAACTGTGAGATCTCTCCACAGGTGTCCTATGGGATTCAGGTCTGGACCCATTGCTGGTCACCTATAAGTCTCCAGCGCTTTCTCTCAGACCATTTTCTCGTGCTTTTTGAAGTGTGTTTTTGGTCATTGTCCTGCTGGAAGACCCATGACCTCTGAGGGAGACCCATGACCTCTGAGGGAGACCCATGACCTCTGAGGGAGACCCATGACCTCTGAGGGAGGACCAGCTTTCTCACACTGGGCCCTACATTATGCTTCAGACTTCATAATGCCAGACACACGGTCAACCGGTCCAGTGCCAGAGGCAGCAAAGCGACCCCAAAACATCAGGGAACCTCTGCCATGTCTGACTGTAGGGACCTGTTCTTTTCCTTGAAGGCCTCTTTTATTTCCCTGTAAACTCTATGTTGATGCCTTTCCCCAAAAAGCTCTACTTTTGTCTCATCTGACCAGAGACCATTCTCCCAAAACGATTTAGGCTTTCTCAGGTAAGTTTGAGCAAACTCCAGCCTGGATTTTTTATGTTTCTGTGTAACAAGTATGGTCTTCCTGGGTGTCCTACCATACAGTCCCTTCATTCAGACGCAGGCCGATAGTACGGGATGACACTGACTGCAGGGCAGCTTGAACATGTTTGGATGTGTAAAAAATAGTTATCTAGATCTTAAACCGCCCCGCAGTTGTAAGGTGACTTTCGAATTCATCATTTTTAGCCAAAAAGTGGCTCCTGGTGCCGGGATGAGAGCAGACACTAAGACACACCTGTCGCTTAGAAGATGCAGACTCATCTGTATTAGCGCACAGCCGCATAAATAAAACGCAGACCATCATCTGTCTAGGGGCGTGAAAAGGTGATAGAATACTGCAATGCTATAGGCCAGCTCAATATACCAGAACATTCCCTTTAAGACATTCTTCCAACATGTAGATGGACTATGCACCGTTTCTTCCAGAGGCCTTGTTCTCATATAAACAGAATGTTTATAATAGTTGTCTATGTGTTAGCTTTGTATAAGTCACAACATGGCCTTCACTCGGAGAAGCTACAGAGACATTCTCATTTCTAAACAGTTCACACAAAATGAAGTTTGAATCATGACATGGCTGGACAGTAGTCAGCATGAGCCCCGGCTAAGACTAAAATGACCAATCGCTTGGTCCAAAATGGCATCTGTAGAGGGATATAAGTCTCACGGATGTTAGTCCGGGTTCTTTATACCCCATCTGCACAATCTTGTGTTGAAATCTCTCGTCAATTTTTTTTTTCTGTCCACATCTAGGGAGGTGCCACAGCGCCAGGGGCTTAACACTTCTTCATCTAGGGAGATGCCACAGTGCCGGGGGCTTTACACTTCTTCATCTAGGGAGGTGCCACAGCGCCAGGGGCTTAACACTTCTTCATCTATGGAGGTGCCACAGTGCCAGGGGCTTAACACTTCTTCATCTAGGGAGGTGCCACAGCGCCAGGGGCTTAACACTTCTTCATCTATGGAGGTGCCACAGTGCCAGGGGCTTAACACTTCTTCATCTAGGGAGGTGCCACTGTGCGGGGGGTTTACACTTCTTCATCTAGGGAGGAGCCACAGTGCCAGGGGCTTAACACTTCTTCATCTAGGGAGGTGCCACAGTGCCAGGGGCTTTACACTTCTTTATCTAGGGAGGTGCCACAGTTCCAGGGGCTTTACACTTCTTCATCTAGTGAGGTGCCACAGTTCCAGGGGCTTTACACTTCTTCATCTAGGGAGGAGCCACAGTGCCAGGGGCTTTACACTTCTTCATCTAGGGAGGAGCCACAGCGCCAGGAGCTTTACACTTCTTCATCTAGGGAGGAGCCACAGCGCCAGGAGCTTTACACTTCTTCATCTAGGGGTGTGCCACAGTGCCGGGGCTTTACACTTCTTCATCTCGGGAGGTGCCACAGTGCCAGGGGCTTTACACTTCTTCATCTAGGGAGGAGCCACAGTGCCAGGAGCTTTACACTTCTTCATCTAGGGAGGAGCCACTGTGCCAGGGGCTTTACACTTCTTCATCTAGGGAGGAGCCACAGTGCCAGGGGCTTTACACTTCTTCATCTAAGGAGGTGCCACAGCGCCAGGGGCTTTACACTTCTTCATCTAAGGAGGTGCCACAGTGTCACGGGCTTTACACTTCTTCGTCTAGGGAGGTGCCCCAGTGCCATGGGCTTTACACTTCTTCATCTAGGGAGGTGCCACAGTTCCAGGGGCTTTACACTTCTTCATCTAGGGAGGTGCCACAGTGCCAGGGGCTTTACACTTCTTCATATAGGGAGGTGCCACAGTGCCGGGGGCTTTACACTTCTTCATCTAGGGAGGTGCCACAGTTCCAGGGGCTTTACACTTCTTCATCTAGGGAGGAGCCACAGTGCCGGGGGCTTTACTCTTCTTCATCTAGGGAGGTGCCACTGTGCTAGGGGCTTTACACTTCTTCATCTAGGGAGGTGCCACAGTGCCAGGGACTTTACACTTCTTTATCTAGGGAGGTGCCACTGTGCTAGGGGCTTTACACTTCTTCATCTAGGGAGGTGCCACTGTGCTAGGGGCTTTACACTTCTTCATCTAGGGAGGTGGCACAGTGCCATGGGCTTTACTCTTCTTCATATAGGGAGGTGCCACAGTGCCAGGGGCTGTACACTTCTTCATCTAGGGAGGTGCCACAGTGCCAGGGGCTTTATGATTCTTCATGTAGGAAGGTGCCACAGTGCCAGGGGCTTTACACTTCTTCATCTAGGGAGGTGCCACAGTGCCGGGGGCTTTACACTTCTTCATCTAGGGAGGTGCCACAGCGCCAGGGGCTCTACACTTCTTCATCTAGGGAGGTGCCACAGTGCCAGGGGCTGTACACTTCTTCATCTAGGGAGGTGCCACAGTGCCAGGGGCTTTATGATTCTTCATGCAGGAAGGTGCCACAGTGCCAGGGGCTTTATGATTCTTCATGTAGGAAGGTGCCACAGTGCCAGGAGCTTTACACTTCTTCATCTAGGGAGGTGCCACAGTGCCGGGGGCTTTACACTTCTTCATCTAGGGAGGTGCCACAGTGCCGGGGGCTTTACACTTCTTCATCTAGGGAGGTGCCACAGTTCCAGGGGCTTTAGACTTCTTCATCTAGGGAGGGGGCCACAGTGCCAGGGGCTTTACACTTCTTCATCTAGGGAGGTGCCACAGTGCCGGGGGCTTTACACTTCTTCATCTAGGGAGGTGCCACAGTGCCGGGGGCTTTACACTTCTTCATCTAGGGAGGTGCCACAGTGCCAGGGGCTTTACACTTCTTCATCTAGGGAGGTGTCACAGTGCCAGGGGCTTAACACTTCTTCATCTAGGGAGGTGCCACAGTGCCGGGGGCTTTACACTTCTTCATCTAGGGAGGTGGCACAGTGCCAGGGGCTGTACACTTCTTCATCTAGGGAGGTGCCACAGTGCCAGGGGCTTTATGATTCTTCATGTAGGAAGGTGCCACAGTGCCAGGGGCTTTATGATTCTTCATGTAGGAAGGTGCCACAGCGCCAGGGGCTCTACACTTCTTCATCTAGGGAGGTGCCACAGTGCCAGGGGCTGTACACTTCTTCATCTAGGGAGGTGCCACAGTGCCAGGGGCTTTATGATTCTTCATGTAGGAAGGTGCCACAGTGCCAGGGGCTTTATGATTCTTCATGTAGGAAGGTGCCACAGTGCCAGGGGCTTTACACTTCTTCATCTAGGGAGGTGCCACAGTGCCAGGGGCTTTACACTTCTTCATCTAGGAAGGTGCCACAGCCCCAGGGGCTTTACACTTCTTCATCTAGGGAGGTGCCACAGCGCCAGGGGCTCTACACTTCTTCATCTAGGGAGGTGCCACAGTGCCGGGGGCTTTACACTTCTTCATCTAGGGAGGTGTCACAGTGCCAGGGGCTGTACACTTCTTCATCTAGGGAGGTGCCACAGTGCCAGGGGCTTTATGATTCTTCATGTAGGAAGGTGCCACAGTGCCAGGGGCTTTATGATTCTTCATGTAGGAAGGTGCCACAGTGCCAGGGGCTTTACACTTCTTCATCTAGGGAGGTGTCACAGTGCCAGGGGCTTTACACTTCTTCATCTAGGGAGGTGCCACAGCGCCAGGGGCTTTACACTTCTTCATCTAGGGAGGTGCCACAGCGCCAGGGGCTCTACACTTCTTCATCTAGGGAGGTGCCACAGTGCCGGGGGCTTTACACTTCTTCATCTAGGGAGGTGTCACAGTGCCAGGGGCTGTACACTTCTTCATCTAGGGAGGTGCCACAGTGCCAGGGGCTTTATGATTCTTCATGTAGGAAGGTGCCACAGTGCCAGGGGCTTTATGATTCTTCATGTAGGAAGGTGCCACAGTGCCAGGAGCTTTACACTTCTTCATCTAGGGAGGTGCCACAGTGCCGGGGGCTTTACACTTCTTCATCTAGGGAGGTGCCACAGTTCCAGGGGCTTTAGACTTCTTCATCTAGGGAGGTGCCACAGTGCCAGGGGCTTTACACTTCTTCATCGAGGGAGGTGCCACAGTGCCAGGGGCTTTACACTTCTTCATCGAGGGAGGTGCCACAGTGCCAGGGGCTTTACACTTCTTCATCGAGGGAGGTGCCACAGCGCCAGGGGCTTTACACTTCTTCATCTAGGGAGGTGCCACAGTGCCGGGGGCTTTACACTTCTTCATCTAGGGAGGTGCCACAGTGCCGGGGGCTTTACACTTCTTCATCTAGGGAGGTGCCACAGTGCCGGGGGCTTTACACTTCTTCATCTAGGGAAGTGCCACAGTGCCAGGGGCTTTACACTTCTTCATCTAGGGAGGTGTCACAGTGCCAGGGGCTTAACACTTCTTCATCTAGGGAGGTGCCACAGTGCCAGGGGCTTTACACTTCTTCATCTAGGGAGGTGCCACAGTGCCAGGGGCTTTACACTTCTTTATCTAGGGAGGTGTCACAGTGCCAGGGGCTTTACACTTCTTCATCTAGGGAGGAGCCACAGTGCCAGGGGCTTTACACTTCTTCATCTAGGGAGGTGCCACAGTGCCAGGGGCTTTACACTTCTTCATCTAGGGAGGTGCCACAGTGCCAGGGGCTTTACACTTCTTTATCTAGGGAGGAGCCACTGTGCTAGGGGCTTTACACTTCATCTAGGAAGGTGCATTCAGGCCCAGAGATTGCTCAGGCTTCCTCACAATCCTCAGACAGTTCTTTGGTCTTCCTTTTCTCCTGCTCAGTGTGGGACACACAAGGACACAGGACGGAGGTTGAGTCAACTTTAATCCATTTCATCCGGCTGCAGGTGTGATTTAGTTATTGCCACCACCTGGTAGGTGCCACAGGTAAGTTACAGGGGCTGTTATTAAACAAATTAGAGAAGCATCACATGACCTTTCATACAGCGCCAATACTATTGTCCACCCCTTCTTTGATGCGGAATTATATCCAATTTGGCTTTTTGACAATTATTTTTGTGGTTTTCCATTGAAGACAAATTAAATGAAGATAATACCAATTCATTTCTGATTGCAATAATATTTTTGGAAAAAACTGAGTATTATCTGACAGAATTGCAGGGGTGCCACCACTATATGTTATGTAATATCACTCCCATCATCTCCTCCTGTATACAGCCCCATGTAATATCATCACTCCCATCATCTCCTCCTGTATACAGCCCCATGTAATATCATCACTCCCATCATCTCCTCTGTATACAGTCCCATGTAATATCATCACTCCCATCATCTCCTCCTGTATACAGTCCCATGTAATATCATCACTCCCATCATCTCCTCTGTATACAGCCCCATGTAATATCATCACTCCCATCATCTCCTCCTGTATACAGCCCCATGTAATATCATCACTCCCATCATCTCCTCTGTATACAGCCCCATGTAATATCATCACTCCCATCATCTCCTCTGTATACAGTCCCATGTAATATCATCACTCCCATCATCTCCTCCTGTATACAGCCCCATGTAATATCATCACTCCCATCATCTCCTCCTGTATACAGCCCCATGTAATATCATCACTCCCATCATCTCCTCCTGTATACAGTCCCATGTAATATCATCACTCCCATCATCTCCTCCTGTATACAGCCCCATGTAATATCATCACTCCCATCATCTCCTCCTGTATACAGCCCCATGTAATATCATCACTCTCATCATCTCCTCTGTATACAGTCCCATGTAATATCATCACTCCCATCATCTCCTCCTGTATACAGCCCCATGTAATATCATCACTCCCATCATCTCCTCCTGTATACAGCCCCATGTAATATCATCACTCCCATCATCTCCTCTGTATACAGTCCCATGTAATATCATCACTCCCATCATCTCCTCTGTATACAGTCCCATGTAATATCATCACTCCCATCATCTCCTCCTGTACACAGCCCCATGTAATATCATCACTCCCATCATCTCCTCCTGTATACAGCCCCATGTAATATCATCACTCCCATCATCTCCTCCTGTATACAGCCCCATGTAATATCATCACTCCCATCATCTCCTCCTGTATACAGCCCCATGTAATATCATCACTCCCATCATCTCCTCTGTATACAGCCCCATGTAATATCATCACTCCCATCATCTCCTCTGAATACAGCCCCATGTAATATCATTACTCCCATCATCTCCTCTGTATACAGCCCCATGTAATATCATCACTCCCATCATCTCCTCTGTATACAGTCCCATGTAATATCATCACTCCCATCATCTCCTCTGTATACAGTCCCATGTAATATCATCACTCCCATCATCTCCTCTGTATACAGTCCCATGTAATATCATCACTCCCATCATCTCCTCCTGTATACAGCCCCATGTAATATCATCACTCCCATCATCTCCTCTGAATACAGTCCCATGTAATATAATCACTCCCATCATCTCCTCTGTATACAGCCCCATGTAATATCATCACTCCCATCATCTCCTCTGTATACAGTCCCATGTAATATCATCACTCCCATCATCTCCTCTGTATACAGTCCCATGTAATATCATCACTCCCATCATCTCCTCTGTATACAGTCCCATGTAATATCATCACTCCCATCATCTCCTCCTGTATACAGCCCCATGTAATATCATCACTCCCATCATCTCCTCTGTATACAGTCCCATGTAATATCATCACTCCCATCATCTCCTCCTGTATACAGCCCCATGTAATATCATCACTCCCATCATCTCCTCTGTATACAGTCCCATGTAATATCATCACTCCCATCATCTCCTCTGTATACAGCCCCATGTAATATCATCACTCCCATCATCTCCTCCTGTATACAGCCCCATGTAATATCATCACTCCCATCATCTCCTTTGTATACAGTCCCATGTAATATCATCACTCTCATCATCTCCTCCTGTATACAGTCCCATGTGATATCATCACTCCCATCATCTCCTCTCTGTATACAGCCCCATGTAATATCATCACTCCCATCATCTCCTCTGTATACAGTCCTATGTAATATCATCACTCCCATCATCTCCTCTGTATACAGTCCCATGTAATATCATCACTCCCATCATCTCCTCTGTATACAGTCCCATGTAATATCATCACTCCCATCATCTTCTCTGTATACAGCCCCATGTAATATCATCACTCCCATCATCTCCTCCTGTATACAGCCCCATGTAATATCATCACTCCCATCATCTCCTCTGTATACAGTCCCATGTAATATCATCACTCCTATCATCTCCTCTGTATACAGCCCCATGTAATATCATCACTCCCATCATCTCCTCTGTATACAGTCCCATGTAATATCATCACCCCCATCATCTCCTCTGTATACAGCCCCATGTAATATCATCACTCCCATCATCTCCTCCTGTATATGGCCCTGTGTAATATAATCACTCCCATCATCTCCTCCTGTATACAGTCCCATATAATATCATCACTCCCATCATCTCCTTTGTATACAGTCTCATGTAATATCATCACTCCCATCATCTCCTCTGTATACAGCCCCATGTAATATCATCACTCCCATCATCTCCTCCTGTATACAGCCCCATGTAATATCATCACTCCCATCATCTACTTTGTATACAGTCCCATGTAATATCATCACTCCCATCATCTCCTCCTGTATACAGCCCCATGTAATATCATTACTCCCATCATCTCCTCTGTATACAGCCCCATGTAATATAATCACTCCCATCTTCTCTGTATACAGCCCCATGTAATATCATCACTCCCATCATCTCCTCTGTATACAGCCCCATGTAATATCATCACTCCCATCATCTTCTGTCTATCTTGTCCGGGGAGGCTCCGCCCCTTCCTGTGACGTTACACCTCCCGGGATCAGGGGGAGGGGTCAGTGTGTGGCGGGTCCAGCACTGGGTGACTACAGAGGTAAGTGATAGGATTATACTCACCTACCGCTGCGGGATCTTCCTGTCTGTATAAATCCTGGAGGTTCTGCTCCTTGTGATGTGACGCTCTGTCCCCGGGGCCGGGCAGCCCTGTGCTGCTCATGTATCAGCTGCCCTTTCTAAAGATGGCGGCTGCGGCTTCACCTGCCCTCAGCCAATCACATGACGTGTTACAGGGGCGGCTTCTAGACTGTCACCCATGTGAGGGGCATACAGCCCCCGGTATGTGGAGGCGATACTGGTTCTGGATGTTACTGCGGCTCCTCCTCCTGGAGTTGTCAGTGTTATGTGCACAATGATGTAGTCAGCAGTGATGGCGGCCGCAGGGATAGAGAAGAGATAACGCGTCTCTGTGCCCGGAGCACTTCTACTACTACAGTCATGTGCAGGGTCCTAGCTCCTGCCTGTAATAAGGACACTGTGACTTATGGGGTTTGGGGGTGAGGACACTGTGACTTATGGGGTTTGGGGGTGAGGACACTGTGACTTATGGGGGTTGGGGGGTGAGGACACTGTGACTTATGGGGGTTGGGGTGAGGACACTGTGACTTATGGGGGTTGGGGGGTGAGGACACTGTGACTTATGGGGCTTGGGGGGTGAGGACACTGTGACTTATGGGGGTTGGGGGGTGAGGACACTGTGACTTATGGGGGTGGGGGTGAGGACACTGTGACTTATGGGGCTTGGGGGGTGAGGACACTGTGACTTATGGGGCTTGGGGGGTGAGGACACTGTGACTTATGGGGCTTGGGGGGTGAGGACACTGTGACTTATGGGGCTTGGGGGGTGAGGACACTGTGACTTATGGGGCTTGGGGGGTGAGGACACTGTGACTTATGGGGCTTGGGGGGTGAGGACACTGTGACTTATGGGGCTTGGGGGGTGAGGACACTGTGACTTATGGGGCTTGGGGGGTGAGGACACTGTGACTTATGGGGCTTGGGGGGTGAGGACACTGTGACTTATGGGGCTTGGGGGGTGAGGACACTGTGACTTATGGGGCTTGGGGGGTGAGGACACTGTGACTTATGGGGCTTGGGGGGTGAGGACACTGTGACTTATGGGGCTTGGGGGTGAGGACACTGTGACTTATGGGGGTTGGGGGTGAGGACACTGTGACTTATGGGGGTTGGGGGGTGAGGACACTGTGACTTATGGGGGTTGGGGGGTGAGGACACTGTGACTTATGGGGGTTGGGGGGTGAGGACACTGTGACTTATGGGGGTTGGGGTGAGGACACTGTGACTTATGGGGGTTGGGGGGTGAGGACACTGTGACTTATGGGGGTTGGGGTGAGGACACTGTGACTTATGGGGGTTGGGGTGAGGACACTGACTTATGGGGGTTGGGGGTGAGGACACTGTGGCTATTGGGGAGTTTACTGAAAAGGGGCCCACTAAGGCTCTGTCACCCAGGGGCCTACTAAAACCTGGAGCCTGCAGGTCATGAGAAATATCATGTAGATAAGAATTATACATCAGGCTGCATTCACACATGGCGTTAGGTAAACCTCAGTGGGCGGTGCTTGGCCCAATCACATGCTTCTCCATTGAAGCGCATGCGATCAGTTACGAGCACTTGCTGTTGTTGCATTATTTAACTGCAAGACCCTGGGGGGTGCGTGGTTGGACACGGCGGAGCGAGGACACTCGCCTTTGGAGCTCTACATTGACAGGCTCCATTACAGGAGGGGGAGGAGTGCGGTACGGACCAGGAACGTGGAGACCCGACAAGCTGCCCTGGCACCGAGTCTGGAAAGGGAGATGGAGATGCGCCGGACCCTCCTAGAAGATCCAAGATGGTGCCTGTTCCCGCTGCCAGTCGCTCCTCAGGAGGCACTGCTGGAGTAGAGGAGGACGGCACAGCATGTACCTCACATGAGGGCCTGCGCTCCCCGAGGGTCCGGGAGCAGATGCACCAGCAGCAGCGGGAAACACCAGACCCGCCGCCTGAGCTCACCAGGGTGCCCATGCGTGCCGCTAATCAGTCTCCCGGCAGCATTACCTGGAGAGAGGAGGTCTATACTCCACCCACCCCATATGAGGGCCTGCGCTCCCCACAAGTTTTGGAGTCTACACTTTCTCCAAGTCCTGGGTGGCTAAGCCCACGAGATAGCCCCCAGAGCGGCTCCAACCCCCCCCCCCCCTTCCAATGATACATATAGGGGTACAATCCACTCAGAACTTCAGCTCCTCAGGGAGTAAATACAGGCCCATCCCATACGGCAGGACTTAGATTCTGTGATCCACAGAGTGGAGGCTTCTCATCAACAGGAGCTGATGGATATCAGGGAAGATCTGGAGACACTTGCAACCCGTACTGTGAACACTGAAAATACCACTAACTCTCTAACTGATAGGGTCTTCGCCTTGGAACTAGTAGCTCTGGACAATGCAACATCTGGCACTTCTTCTGGATGACCAGGAAAACAGAGGGAGAAGAAGGGCCACAATCCGTCAGAGAGGATGACTTCCATTTTCAACTAATTTCTATGCCGCCCCCTAGACACAGGACTGCTCCTGGACCGCATTCATAGAGTGTCAAGGATGTCGGCTACGGATTCCTCCTCACCCTGAGATGTCCTCTGTCGTCTCCGCTGTTTCACTGACAAAGATAAGATTATTTGTGCGGCTTGGTCTGAGGGTGCCATTCGAGTGGATGGGGCTGAGATACATATCTACCCAGATGTCTCGGCTCGTACATTGACCATGAGACGCTTGGTGCCACCGCTATTACAGAGTATCAAAGAATTAGGGGCCACCGTTTCCATTAAGTGGTCAGGCACAACGGCAATTACTTCTTTCTAAGGAAGCCAGAGGATCTGCCGGACTTGGTTCATTTCCTGAAAATTGCTGTGCCTAACTGGCTTAGCCTGGATCACGTCTGATCTGGCGCTATGCCATCTAGAAGAAGAAGAAGAGATTCCTCGAGGAGGAGGCGCCTCTCTGCTGTGAGTGTAGCTGACCCTGGCATTCTGCTGGGACCGGATTTATCGGTGGCTCTCCCCACGGAAGCTTGAGTCTACCCCTCTGCTATTTTGGAAAGAACATCGTTCGTTAGGGGAGTAGTGGGTCGGACTTGCTTCCGTATTGAAAAAGGACTGTTCCTGAGAAAGCCTCCTCTTCTCCACCTGGTCTATAGCCATAGTCCTGCTAAGGTTCTACTGTCTCCTTTTTCCCTCGCCTCCTGCGGTGTTTGGTGGGTAAGTGGCCTGCATTGGCGACAGGTCAGATATCTAACTGTGCTCCTGGTTCCCTGCTGTGCGGGGAGAGGGCAGGAACCATGATGTTGTGACACTAACTTCCTTGCATGTGGCCGATGCTGGCGGATGATGAGATGTCTTACTACTTTTACACTAATGCCTGGTCATAAAATGAGGTAATTGTTCATAGACCAATTAGATGAATTTGATAGGTTATTATTGTTTTACCATTTGTAATTGTTATATACATTTCAATGTAACTGACCTGCTCCCTCCACCCGGGGACGATGTTTCTTAAGTTCGTAAATAGAATTTATTTGTTAAACTTATACAAAGACATGTTTGTTTTGCTGTTTGTCATCAATAAACGTAATTATATATAAAAAAAAAAAAGATGTCGGGTGCTGGCTACTAGTGCTTTATCTATGTTATGTTATACTGTAAGTGACTGTGATATTTTTAGGTGCACAGTTACTGGATGTGCTGCCCGGAGCTTGTGGTGAATCCTACAGCGATAAGTCACAGCCGGAGAAGTTATCAAAGTTCTGTAACTATTGGAAAAAAATTGTCATCTGTGAGAAGCCACCAAGATGAAGACCAGGACAGGTCAGAGGTAGAAGGTTCGGGAGTACGACTGATGTATACGGTAAGTGATGTCAGTATCTCCCAGGTGTGAGTACATTGTTTGGTGCTATATTGTAATGTGAGGGTATATATATATTGATGTGCACAAATATGTAAGTTACTTATATACTTATATATGGTGTATTTGTATGTGTAGTGTGTGTATATACACTCACCGGCCACTTTATTAGGTCCACCATGCTAGTAACGGGTTGGACCCCCTTTTGCCTTCAGAACTGCCTCAATTCTTCGTGGCATAGATACAACAAGGTGCTGGAAGCTCCTCACAGATTTTGCTCCATATTGACATGATGGCATCACACAGTTGCCGCAGATTTGTCGGCTGCACATCCATGATGCGAATCTCCCGTTCCACCACATCCCAGAGATGCTCTATTGGATTGAGATCTGGTGACTGTGGAGGCCATTTGTGTCCAGTGACCTCATTGTCATGTTCAAGAAACCAGTCTGAGATGATTCCAGCTTTATGACATGGCGCATTATCCTGCTGAAAGTAGCCATCAGATGTTACAGGGTACATTGTGCTCATAAAGGGATGGACATGGTCAGCAACAATACTCAGGTAGTCTGTGGCGTTGTACCAAGGGGCCCAAAGACACCATGACACCACCACCACCAGCCTGAGCCGCTGATACAAGGCAGGATGGATCCATGACACCACCACCGCCAGCCTGAGCCGCTGATACAAGGCAGGATGGATCCATGCTTTCATGTTGTTGACGCCAAATTCTGACCCTACCATCCGAATGTCGCAGCAGAAATCGAGACTCATCAGACCAGGCAACGTTTTTCCAATCTTCTACTGTCCAATTTCGATGAGCTTGTGCAAATTGTAGCCTCAGTTTCCTTTTTTTTAGCTGAAAGGAGTGGCACCCAGTGTGATCTTCTGCTGCTGTAGCCCATCTGCCTCAAAGTTCGACATACTGTGCGTTCAGAGATGCTCTTCTGCCTACCTTGGTTGTAACGGGTGGCGATTTGAGCCACTGTTGCCTTTCTATCAGCTCGAACCAGTCTGCCCATTCTCCTCTGACCTCTGGCATCAACAAGGCATTTCCGCCCACAGAACTGCCGCTCACTGGATGTTTTTTCTTTTTCGGACCATTCTCTAAACCCTAGAGATGGTTGTGCGTGAAAATCCCAGTAGATCAGCAGTTTCTGAAATACTCAGACCAGCCCTTCTGGCACCAACAACCATGCCACGTTCACAGGCCACAAATCACCTTTCTTCCCCATACTGATGCTCGGTGTGAACTGCAGGAGATTGTCTTGACCATGTCTACATGCTTAAATGCACTGAGTTGCTGCCATGTGATTGGCTGATTAGAAATTAAGTGTTAACGAGCAGTTGGACAGGTGTACCTAATAAAGTGGCCGGTGAGTGTATATGTATATACAGTGCAGTGTTTATGTGTGTTCTACATATGTATGTAATGTATAGGATATGTTTAATCTGAAGAATAATGTGCAGAATGGGACTGGTAGCGAGGGTTTAGGAATATGGGGGTCCTGATTCTAGGTTCGCATCGGGGCGCACAGGGGTCTTGTTACGCCACTGCTCAGCCGCATCAACAAAAAGCTCTGCAGCCTTTTAAAAACTTTCCAATGTATTGTGTGACGTGTAGCAAGCGCGTTGTCCCTCTGTCATAACAAGAAAATAAACTCTTTTGCTATTTGTTTAGCTTCTGCAGTAGATCTTAAAGGGAGACTCCACTACTTTATTGTATGCAATGTTTCCGTCGCAGTATACGCCGTGTCTGCACCATTGTATATACGATTGTAAACTACTTATTCAATAAAGACTTTTTTGTAATGACGAGGGGGTGCCTGCAACAAGAGCGACGCTCCCTACCGCCGGCAGCAAGTGCAACGTCCCATGCGCCCCCGGACTCATCTCCATCAGGTTTGGGGGCTTCTTTTGCTCAGGGTCTGTTGGACGCCCTGGTCAGGGTATGCTCAGTGCTGGGGCTATCCTGGATGCCTGGAATCTCATAGAGTGTTTCAAGGACGCTATACCAGGAGATTCCTCACTGCCACAAAAGGCCTCGTTCTGTCTCTGCCACATCCGGTTATTAGCCACCTGCAGGATTTTTCCATCTTTGGTAGACAGTGAGGACTAGTAATGAGACCCTCTCTTTAGAAGCACTTGGGGGACCTCTGCTTCCTTTGAGCACAACATCTTCTTTGGGGTGAACCCCCTCTGCAGGCGTCATCTGGGACCCATTTTGGATTCTCCTTGGACTTTGTAAGGGATTGTGGGACTCCCGCCTAATATGCATAAAAGGTTAGGTAAAACATCAGCAACTTCTTCTTCCCCCTTTTGTGTGTTTTTCGATAAAGCTTTGGGCCCGTGATCTCCCCACCTTCTCCCCTTTCTTAATTTCACTCGCCAGGGTCATTGAATGTCGCATGTTTTTAGTTGGGGCGCATTGATCTGGAGGTGTCCAAGTGAAGCATTTACATTATGGACGTGCATCTAGCTGGGACTCTTCATCTTCGATTTGTAAAAGCTCAGTGTGAATATTAGTTTAGTGTGTGCGATTTCCGGTCTGTGTGTGACACAGCATATGCTGAATGTACAGGATCGTATCCGATTCTAAACTTCTAAGCTCATTCAATAACGTCTCTGCCTTATCGAGAAAATAAAATCTTCTGCTATTTGTTCAGCTGTAACATTCCTGAAGTCAATCTTAAAGGGAGAGGAGCCAAATGTAATGGAAGGATGAGCTCGGTAGCCCGGCCCCCATCGGGGGTGTAATAGGATTTTGCAATGTTCTTCTGAATCTGGTTTTGCCTTCAATCTTCTGTACTTTCTTGTAGGTTCTTTAGCTAAATTTTCCTTGGGAAGACGATGGTCCATTACATCCAGGATCCACCAATAATGGACCAGGACAGAGACCGCATGGCTGCCCGGATCCTAGACCTCACCCTAGAGATCATCTCCTTGATCACCGGAGAGGTGAGTGTCTCCCCGGACATCAGTCTTATCTCTTATCCTCAGGATCTAGTAGTGATCAGTGTCTCCCCATACACAGGATTACACAGTAGTGAAGAAGTCGTCTGGTGAGTGTGTGACCCCCCGTGTGTCAGGAGGATGGACCCAGAGCCCCATCACCGAGCCTCCACCTCATTCACTGATACATGAGCAGAAGATCCTAGAACTTACCTCCAGGATCACTGAGCTGCTGAGCGGAGAGGTGAGCGCTGCCGGGAATGCTGGGACATTGTACAATAACACAAGGGAGGTGTCTGGGTGATGACTGTGTCATTGTGGGTGTCAGGTTCCTATAAGGTGTCAGGACGTCACTGTCTATTTCTCCATGGAGGAGTGGGAGTATATAGAAGGACACAAGGACCAGTACAAGGACATCATGATGGAGGACCACCAGCCCCTCACATCACCAGGTAAGATCAGACCTTCCTGATTATAGAGAAGACACCAGGACTAATGGTCACCTCCATTCACCCATCATCTGATCATAACCTATAGACCAGTGGTGGCGAACCTATGGCACGGGTGCCAGAGGCGGCACTCGGAGGCCTCTCTGTGGGCACCCAGGCCATCACCACAGGATAGAGCTCACCATACAGGGCTCAAAGAATTCCTGTACACAGGGGCCCTGGAGAGAAGCTGCAGTAGTCTGAATTTGCCCTACTCCTTTCAGCTGTGTTGGTGTCCTCAGCAATAAATTACTGCCTAAATTGCTGTGCTGGCACTTTGGCATAAAAAGGTGGCTTCTGGTTGAAGTTTGGCCACTCATGATCTAAAAGGTTAGCCATTACTGCTATAGACAATGTCCTCAGTCTCTGCTTTTTCCCTATAGATGAATCCAGTAGAGTAGATCCACCAGAGAGATGTCCCAGTCCTCCATATTCCCAGCATTGTCCAGAGGAATTGAAGATTGTCCTAGTGGATCACGAGGTCGGTGAAAATCTTCTTCTGAGATCTGTAATTAACCTTCTGAGGAGGAGGAGGATGTGATGTTGGTTGTGAGACGTCATGTAATGGGATGTGATACATTGTTCATGTTCTTATCTTCTTTGATACTTGCAGGAAGGTTCTGGTGAAGTCTCCCATGGCCTCGGAAAAACCACATTGGTGTCAGCGGATGGTAAGAACCTTTCATGCATCTTGAGTTGGACCATCTGGATCATATCAATAAGGCAGCAGGACGCTCATAAAGCCTTTCCAACAGCTCACCCAGCCAATCCGGATGCAGTATAGGTTTTCGTCAGATGTGCTATAAAAGGCAATGAGGATCTCTATGAGGGACAGTGGACATTGATCGTAACAAGATCCGACCACTACCATGCACGGGCTAGGGACCCCTGCAATCTGCAGCTGATGGACAGCAAGTTCTCCAACCTGATCTATTCAGGTGGACATCTAGGTTTTAAAAGTCCCCAAAAAGTCTATGGAGCACTATTGACCTGTATGGAACTTAAGGTTCAGTTCAGTTGAAGCCCGGAAGTCTCACTGCTATGGAGGAGGTTGGGGAACTTGCTTTTCCCCGTTTTGCCGGTCAAGCTGAGACGTGGGTCCCTTAGAAGATAAAACCTCTGTGTCTGATGCCAATGAGTAGACGTGCCATTGCTGCTAACTCTCTACTATTACTACCACCCTGCTGACTACGACTACATCTACTACCCCCGACTCACTGCTACTTCCATATCTACTGTCAGCTGGTTACTAATGCCACCAAATCTTCTACCACCACTGTTTCTGCTGTCAGCTCTCTGCTACTACCATCACTCGCTAATATTCCCACCACCTCTGATGGCGACTTGCTATTACTATCATTACTCCTTCTTACTATATCGTATACAAAGAAATGACCAGATATCACTTATTTTTTCCAGGTAACATCCAGACTGGAGGCTTCAATGAACATCTCCTCTCATCTCCAATGCATGAAGGAGAAGTCAATCAATCCCAAATTGGCAATAAAAGAGCTGGACGTAATCGGGGTAAAATTTCCTGTTCTGAATGTGGGAAACGTTTTAAAAAGAGTTCTTATCTTTGGAAGCACAAGAAAATCCACAGAGGTGAACTGCCTTTCTCATGTCCAGAATGCGGGAAATCCTTTGCAAGCAAATCTTATCTCATTGACCATCAGAGAACTCACACAGGAGAGAAGCCCTTCTCATGTACAGAATGTGGGAAATGCTATTATCACAAATCAAGTCTTACGGAGCATCTAAGAAGCCACACAGGAGACAAGCCTTTTGTGTGCTCAGAATGTGGGAAATGTTATATGTGGGAACCAGCTCTTATTAAACATCAGCAAATTCACACGGGGGAGAAGCCATTTCAGTGTCCAGAATGTGACAGATGTTTCCGTCTGAAATCAAATCTTGTTAAACATCAGAGAATTCACACGGGGGAGAAGCCGTTCTCGTGTCCAGAATGTGGGAAATGTTTTCGTGTGCAATCAAGTCTCGCTAGACATCAGAGAACTCACAGGCAAGAGAAGCCATTTTCATGTCCTGAATGTGGGAAATGTTTTACCCAGAAACCAAATCTCAGAGAACATCAGAGAATCCACACAGGAGAAAAACTGGCATGTGTAGTAAGGGGGAAGTGTTTTAGTAACAAATCAGGTCTTCTAGAAAATCTAAAAACTCATCCAGAGGAGAAGCTTTACTCCTGCTCCGAATGTGGGAAATGTTGTAGCATGAAATCAGATCTTCTCAAACATCAGAGAATTCACACGGGGGAGAAGCCGTTCTCGTGTACAGAATGCGACAAATGTTTTCGAACAAAATCAAGTCTCGCTAGACATCAGAGAACTCACACTGGAGAGAAGCCATTTTCATGTTCTGAATGTGAGAAAAGTTTTACCCAGAAAACAAAGCTCAGAGACCATCAGAGAATCCACACGGGGGAGAAGCCAAACACGTGTGTAGAATGTGGAAAATGTTTTGCCCGTAAGTCAAATCTGGTTGTACATCTCAGAATTCACACGGGGGAGAAGCCATATTCCTGTCCAGTATGCGGCAAAGGTTTTAGTCAGAGAGGCAATCTATTGTCACATCAGGAAAGTCACATCGGGGAGAAGCCATTGTAATGAGCATGGCCGTGCGCAGCTGCATCAACAGACATGCTGCCTCGAGATGTCTTCTGGTGTCTGACCTATGGTACGAGATGCTCCTCACTATAAGATGCAATCCAGATTTAGGCCTCAAAAAAGTAAAAATAAAGACATCCACTCATTCACGTTCACACAGCTCTCCTACATCCACTCAGTAACATTCACACAGCTCTGCTACATCCACTCAGTAACATTCACACAGCTCTGCTACATCCACTCATTCACGTTCACACAGCTCTGCTGCATCCACTCATTCACGTTCACACAGCTCTGCTGCATCCACTCATTCACGTTCACACAGCTCTACTGCATCCACTCATTCACGTTCACACAGCTCTGCTACATCCACTCAGTAACGTTCACACAGCTCTGCTACATCCACTCAGTAACGTTCACACAGCTCTGCTACATCCACTCAGTAACGTTCACACAGCTCTGCTACATCCACTCAGTAACGTTCACACAGCTCTGCTACATCCACTCAGTAACGTTCACACAGCTCTGCTACATCCACTCAGTAACGTTCACACAGCTCTGCTACATCCACTCAGTAACGTTCACACAGCTCTGCTACATCCACTCAGTAACGTTCACACAGCTCTGCTACATCCACTCAGTAACATTCACACAGCTCTGCTACATCCACTCAGTAACATTCACACAGCTCTGCTACATCCACTCAGTAACATTCACACAGCTCTGCTACATCCACTCATTCACGTTCACACAGCTCTGCTGCATCCACTCATTCACGTTCACACAGCTCTGCTGCATCCACTCATTCACGTTCACACAGCTCTGCTGCATCCACTCATTCACGTTCACACAGCTCTGCTGCATCCACTCATTCACGTTCACACAGCTCTGCTACATCCACTCATTCACGTTCACACAGCTCTGCTACATCCACTCATTCACGTTCACACACCTCTGATGCATCCACTCATTAACGTTCACACAGCTCTGATGCATCCACTCATTCACGTTCACACAGCTCTGCAACATCCACTCATTTATATTCACACAGCACTGCTACATCTACTCATTCACGTTCACACAACTCTGCTACATCCAATCATTCACGTTCACACAGCATTGCTACATCCACTCATTCACGTTCACACAGCTCTGCTACATCCACTCATTCATATAGCTCTGCTACATCCACTCATTCACATAGCTCTGCTACATCCACTCATTCACATTCACATAGCTCTGCTACATCCACTCATTCACGTTCACACAGCTCTGCTACATCCACTCATTTATATTCACACAGCACTGCTACATCTACTCATTCACGTTCACACAACTCTGCTACATCCAATCATTCACGTTCACACAGCATTGCTACATCCACTCATTCACGTTCACACAGCTCTGCTACATCCACTCATTCATATAGCTCTGCTACATCCACTCATTCACATAGCTCTGCTACATCCACTCATTCACATTCACATAGCTCTGCTACATCCACTCATTCACATTCACATAGCTCTGCTACATCCACTCATTCACGTTCACACAGCTCTGCTACATCCACTCATTCACGTTCACACAGCTCTGATGCATCCACTCATTCACGTTCACACAGCTCTGCTACATTCAATCATTCACGTTCACACCGCTCTGCTACATCCACTCATTCACGTTCACACAGCTCTGCTACCATTAATTCACGTTCACACAGCTCTGCTACCACTCATTCACGTTCACACAGCTCTGCTACATCCACTCATTCACGTTCACACAGCTCTGCTACATCCACTCATTCACGTTCACACAGCTCTGGTACATCCACTCATTCACGTTCACACAGCTCTGGTACATCCACTCATTCACGTTCACACAGCTCTGCTACATCCACTCATTCACGTTCACACAGCTCTGCTACATCCATGCACTGACTGAAATAGCGCTGGTACATCCATTCACTCACACACACGTCTCTTAACAAGCCCCGGGGTCAGTTTCAAAACTTTTCATGAAAGTGTTCAAGGACCTTAGTGATAAGATATGTGATGTGTCACCTGCTGCTGATATCTCTCATGTCAGGACGGCAGGAGGAGGGATAACAGCACAGGAGCTCTACTCTCTCAGGGATCGGGTGAAGCGCTGATCTCCAGGACAGCGATCAGGAAGGTCGGACACTGCTGGATCCTCCCGACTTTCAGACCATAAGACTTTCTCTTGTTAAAAAGTTTGTCTTCTACTCCACCAAATCTGTGAATGTGACTGTCATTGCTGTGGAGTAAATCCGCTGTAATCCTAAATTCTCCTGTACAAGATTACGTCATGATTTTTCTTTTTTTCGTCTTAGTTGGAGGCGACCGATTTCATTTTTTTACTTTGCATTGTCCCATAGTTATTCGCTGTTCTTAGTTGAGCCACAATACAAATCCGATCTCATTAAAGTCCCAATTCAAAGATCTTCCCCCTTTTGTATCTGTTCCATCACCTAACATTCCATCGCACAGTGGGAGGGGTAAGTGCTCCTGCACAGTGTAACAGCCTGAGAAGTTACAGCACTGATAACAATTTATATGCATCAGTAGGTTGCCAATTTATCACAGGTTTTGTGTTACACACATTTTGGGGGGGAGGGGGAGGGACAGGGGACATACACACAAGTGGAGATAGTGGGAGAGTCGTGGTGCCGGCCTGGTTGGGTGTTTGATGGCTCAGGAGCTGGCACTCACTGGGCCTGGGTTATCAGCATCTCGGTACCTGGTGCAGGTGCTGCTGGCGCTCGGATGTGTCTCACCGGACTCTGATGTGACCTGGTGACCTCTATCCGTGGGGTACATCATGGGGCACCGGTGGCCCCCTGACACAGCGCTCAGTGCAGCCCGGGTGCCCCAATGGAAGGGGGAGCAGCTGTTTGTATTTGGTGCAGTTCCCAGGAGAGTGCGGAGCGTCACCATTTCGGGGCACAGATGCCTTCATTTTAACTTTCTAAATTCTGTTACCACGAGCTCCTCCTCCTCCTTCCCTGAAACACGCGGGAGAAGCCGAGTATAAGACGCCGGCCAGAGAGAAGGAGGCGCAGAGTATGTCAGGGATCGGAACAACATCTGCCGTGTGCACAATAGAGATCAGACACAATTATCATCACTCCCATCATCTCCTCTGTATACAGCCCCATGTAATATCATCACTCCCATCATCTCCTCTGTATACAGTCCCATGTAATATCATCACTCCCATCATCTCCTCCTGTATACAGTCCCATGTAATATCATCACTCCCATCATCTCCTCCTGTACACAGCCCCATGTAATATCATCACTCCCATCATCTCCTCTGTATACAGCCCCATGTAATATCATCACTCCCATCATCTCCTCCTGTGTACAGTCCCATGTAATATCATCACTCCCATCATCTCCTCTGTATACAGTCCCATGTAATATCATCACTCCCATCATCTCCTCCTGTATACAGTCCCATGTAATATCATCACTCCCATCATCCCCTCCTGTATACAGTCCCATGTAATATCATCACTCCCATCATCTCCTCCTGTACACAGCCCCATGTAATATCATCACTCCCATCATCTCCTCCTGTATACAGCCCCATGTAATATCATCACTCCCATCATCTCCTCTGTATACAGCCCCATGTAATATCATCACTCCCATCATCTCCTCTGTATACAGTCCCATGTAATATCATCACTCCCATCATCTCCTCTGTATACAGTCCCATGTAATATCATCACTCCCATCATCTCCTCTGTATACAGCCCCATGTAATATCATCACTCCCATCATCTCCTCCTGTATACAGCCCCATGTGATATCATCACTCCCATCATCTCCTCCTGTATACAGCCCCATGTAATATAATCACTCCCATCATCTCCTCTGTATACAGCCCCATGTGATATCATCACTCCCATCATCTCCTCTGTACACAGCCCCATGTAATATCATCACTCCCATCATCTCCTCCTGTATACAGCCCCATGTAATATCATCACTCCCATCATCTCCTCTGTATACAGCCCCATGTAATATCATCACTCCCATCATCTCCTCTGTATACAGTCCCATGTAATATCATCACTCCCATCATCTCCTCTGTATACAGTCCCATGTAATATCATCACTCCCATCATCTCCTTCTGTATACAGTCCCATGTAATATCATCACTCCCATCATCTCCTCTTGTATACAGCCCCATGTAATATCATCACTCCCATCATCTCCTCTGTATACAGTCCCATGTAATATCATCACTCCCATCATCTCCTCCTGTATACAGTCCCATGTAATATCATCACTCCCATCATCTCCTCCTGTATACAGCCCCATGTAATATCATCACTCCCATCATCTCCTCTGTATACAGCCCCATGTAATATCATCACTCCCATCATCTCCTCTGTATACAGTCCCATGTAATATCATCACTCCCATCATCTCCTCTGTATACAGCCCCATGTAATATCATCACTCCCATCATCTCCTCCTGTATACAGCCCCATGTGATATCATCACTCCCATCATCTCCTCCTGTATACAGCCCCATGTAATATAATCACTCCCATCATCTCCTCTGTATACAGCCCCATGTGATATCATCACTCCCATCATCTCCTCTGTACACAGCCCCATGTAATATCATCACTCCCATCATCTCCTCCTGTATACAGCCCCATGTAATATAATCACTCCCATCATCTCCTCTGTATACAGCCCCATGTAATATCATCACTCCCATCATCTCCTCCTGTATACAGTCCCATGTAATATCATCACTCCCATCATCTCCTCCTGTGTACAGTCCCATGTAATATCATCACTCCCATCATCTTCTCTGTATACAGTCCCATGTAATATCATCACTCCCATCATCTCCTCCTGTATACAGTCCCATGTAATATCATCACTCCCATCATCTCCTCTGTATACAGTCCCATGTAATATCATCACTCCCATCATCTCCTCTGTATACAGCCCCATGTAATATCATCACTCCCATCATCTCCTCCTGTATACAGCCCCATGTGATATCATCACTCCCATCATCTCCTCCTGTATACAGTCCCATGTAATATCATCACTCCCATCATCTCCTCCTGTATACAGTCCCATGTAATATCATCACTCCCATCATCTCCTCTGTATACAGTCCCATGTAATATCATCACTCCCATCATCTCCTCTGTATACAGCCCCATGTAATATAATCACTCCCATCATCTCCTCTGTATACAGCCCCATGTGATATCATCACTCCCATCATCTCCTCTGTACACAGCCCCATGTAATATCATCACTCCCATCATCTCCTCCTGTATACAGCCCCATGTAATATAATCACTCCCATCATCTCCTCTGTATACAGCCCCATGTAATATCATCACTCCCATCATCTCCTCCTGTATACAGTCCCATGTAATATCATCACTCCCATCATCTCCTCCTGTGTACAGTCCCATGTAATATCATCACTCCCATCATCTTCTCTGTATACAGTCCCATGTAATATCATCACTCCCATCATCTCCTCCTGTGTACAGTCCCATGTAATATCATCACTCCCATCATCTCCTCCTGTGTACAGTCCCATGTAATATCATCACTCCCATCATCTCCTCTGTATACAGCCCCATGTTATATCATCACTCCCATCATCTCCTCCTGTATACAGTCCCATGTAATATCATCACTCCCATCATCTCCTCCTGTATACTGTCCCATGTAATATCATCACTCCCATCATCTCCTCTGTATACAGCCCCATGTAATATCATCACTCCCATCATCTCCTCTGTATACAGCCCAATGAAATATCATCACTCCCATCATCTCCTCTGTATACAGTCCCATGTAATATCATCACTCCCATCATCTCCTCCTGTACACAGCCCCATGTAATATCATCACTCCCATCATCTCCTCTGTATACAGTCCCATGTAATATCATCACTCCCATCATCTCCTCCTGTACACAGCCCCATGTAATATTATCACTCCCATCATCTCCTCTGTATACAGTCCCATGTAATATCATCACCCCCATCATCTCCTCTGTATACAGTCCCATGTAATATCATCACTCCCATCATCTCCTCCTGTATACAGCCCCATGTAATATCATCACTCCCATCATCTCCTCTGTATACAGTCCCATGTAATATCATCACTCCCATCATCTCCTCCTGTATACAGCCCCATGTAATATCATCACTCCCATCATCTCCTCTGTATACAGCCCCATGTAATATCATCACTCCCATCATCTCCTCTGTATACAGCCCCATGTAATATCATCACTCCCATCATCTCCTCTGTATACAGCCTCATGTAATATCATCACTCCCATCATCTCCTCTGTATACAGCCCCATGTAATATCATCACTCCCATCATCTCCTCTGTATACAGCCCCATATAATATCATCACTCCCATTATCTCCTCTGTATACAGTCCCATGTAATATCATCACTCCCATCATCTCCTCTGTATACAGCCCCATGTAATATCATCACTCCCATCATCTCCTCTCTCTCTCTCTGCTGAGGTTGTTGCCCGGGGAGGCTCCGCCCCTTCCTGTGACGCCACGCATCCCAGGATCAGGGGGAGGGGTCAGTGTGTGGCGGGTCCAGGACTGGGTGACTACAGAGGTAAGTGATAGGATTATACTCACCTACCGCTGCGGGATCTTCCTGTGTGTATAAACCCTGGAGGTTCTGCTCCTTGTGATGTGACGCCCTGTCCCCGGGGCCGGGCAGCCCTGTGCTGCTCATGTATCAGCTGCCCTTTCTAAAGATGGCGGCTGCGGCTTCACCTGCCCTCAGCCAATCACATGACGTGTTACAGGGGCGGCTCCTAGACTGTCACCCATGTGAGGGGCATACACCCCCCCGGTATGTGGAGGCGATACTGGTGCACAATGATGTAGTCACATCCTCAGGGGCGGCAGTGAAAAGCTTTTCCAGTATATTGTGCGTCTTACAAGCGCGTTGTCCCTTTGTCGTAACGAGAAAATAAACGTTTCTGCTATTAGTTCAGCTTCTGCAGTTGATCTTAAGCCGAATTCAGACGAATGTCTTTCAGCTGGGCCGTAACGCCAGACGAATGTCCGGGTGACTCCTCCCCTTTCCATAGAAATGCATAAAAACGGACGTTCACACGAGGTTAACGTAGGACTTGTCTTTTCCCGTGTACGGAGTGGTCTGGTCATTGCCGTCTATGGCAAATGTACATACGTCCCCCATACGGTCGTGTGAATTCGGCCTTTAAAGAGAGACTCCATTAATTTATTGTATGCAATTTTTCTGTCGCAGTATACGCCGTATGTGCGCCATTGTATATACTGTATATATGATTGTAAACTGCTCATTCAATAAAGCCTATGTTGTAATGACGAGGGGGTGCCGCAACATGAGCGACACTCCCTACCGCCCGCAACATGAGCGACGCTCCCTACTGCCCGCAACATGAGCGACGCTCCCTACCACCCCATGTGCCCCCAGACTCCTCTCCCCCTGGTTTGGGGGATCCTTTTGCTCAGGGTCTGTTGAAAGTCCTGGTGAGGGTATGCACAGTGCTGGGGCTATCCTGGATGTCTGGAAATGGTGTAATGGGCGCCATTTCCCGCCTCGGAGGTCACCGCCGGCCGCATCCGTTTTTATATTTTGATAAATCGGGCATTTTGGAACGCGGCGATACCTAATGTGTTTGTGGTTTTTACTGTTTATTATATTTTATATCAGTTCTAGGGAAAGGGGGGGGTGATTAGAATTTTTAATATTTTATTAATTTTTATACATTTTTTAAAACTTTTTTTTACATTTTTTTTTCACTATTTCTTAGACCCTCTAGGGTACTTTAACCCTAGTGGTCCGATCGTTCCTACCATACACTGCCATACAATCCTATGATCATTACATATGACTCATTGTAACGAATCTTCAGAAACCATGCAGCCTCGGGTCTGGTGAAGACCCGAGCCTGTCATGGCAACCGATTGACGCCCCCTGATGACGTTCGGGGGGGGGGGGGGGGACGATCTCAAGAAAGATGGCGGCGCCCATGTTTTAAGTACCGCCGGCGTCCTTGTCGGCGGCATACAAGAGTTTGACACCCACGATCGGTGACAAGCACCGACCGCGGGTGTTAGCAATGGGTTTTTGCTGCGATATGCAGCAGAGCCCATCTCTGTATGAAGAGGGCTCAGCCCGTGTAGGGGTTAAGTAAAAAATCAGCAACTTCTTTTGCTACAAATGAACACAGATGGAGTTGTCAGGGTGGTCCTCCAGGGGGACCGGTCAGTATTTTGGAGAGGAGCCAAATGTAATGGAAGGATGAGCTCGGTAGCTCGGCCCTCATCGGGGGTGTAATAGGATTTTGCAATGTTCTTCTGAATCTGGTTTTGCCTTCAATCTTCTATACTTTCTTGTAGGTTCTTTAGCTACATTTTCCTTGGGAAGACGATGGTCCATTCCATCCGGAATCCACCAATAATGGACAAGGATAGAGACCACATGGCTGCCCGGATCCTAGACCTCGCCCTAGAGATCATCTCCTTGATCACCGGAGAGGTGAGGGTCTCCCAGGACATCAGTCTTCTCTCTTATCCTCAGGATCTAGTAGTGATCAGTGTCTCCCCATACACAGGATTACACAGTAGTGAAGAAGTCGTCTGGTGAGTGTGTGACCCCCCGTGTGTCAGGAGGATGGACCCCGAGCCCCATCACCGAGCCTCCACCTCATTCACTGATACATGAGCAGAAGATCCTAGAACTTACCTCCAGGATCACTGAGCTGCTGAGCGGAGAGGTGAGCGCTGCCGGGAATGCTGGGACATTATATAATAACACAAGGGAGGGGTCCGGGTGATGACTGTGTCATTGTGGGTGTCAGGTTCCTATAAGGTGTCAGGACGTCACTGTCTATTTCTCCATGGAGGAGTGGGAGTATATAGAAGGACACAAGGACCAGTACAAGGACATCATGATGGAGGACCACCAGCCCCTCACATCACCAGGTAAAAGGAGACCTCTCATGATACCAAGGTCTGAGGGTCACCTAGATCCACCCATCATCCGGTCATCACCTATAGACAATGTACTCAGACCCTGTGTATTCCCTATAGATGGATCCAGTAGAGTAGATCCACCAGAGAGATGTCCCCGTCCTCCATATTCCCAGCATTGTCCAGAGGAATTGAAGATTGTCCTAGTGGATCACGAGGTCGGTGAAAATCTTCTTCTGAGATCTGTAATTAACCTTCTGAGGAGGAGGAGGATGTGATGCGGATGTTGGTTGTGAGACGTCATGTAATGGGATGTGATACATTGTTCATGTTCTTATCTTCTTTGATACTTGCAGGAAGGTTCTGGTGAAGTCCCCCGTGGCCTCGGAAAAACCACATTGGTGTCAGCGGATGGTAAGAACCTTTCATGCATCTTGAGTTGGACCATGTGGATCATATCAATAAGGCAGCAGGACGCTCATAATGTCTGTCCAACATCTCTACTACTACCAACCAGTCCTCCAGCTCTGCTGCTCACTTGTTAAAGGGATATTCTCGTCTGGGCACTCACATTCAGTGTCATTAATCTGCCATACATAAACATATCTTCAATTAGATATTACTAAAAAAAAAATTTACCTGTTTCTCATAAATGTAGTCATATGAGTAGAAACAAGACTTTCCTTGGATACGACCACCTCTGCTGGAGGGATTGTACAAAGAAACAAAAAGTTTTTGTATATAAAATGTCCGGGAGTTACTGCATGTCCCACAGCCGTCCTAATAATCGCTGAAGCCAAGTGGCCGGACAGGACTCAATAGCGCATGTTTGGCCACCGCTGCCAGAGTGCAAGGGTGGTCGTATCCAAGGAAGCGGATCTTGTTTCTGAGGGACCATATGACTACATTTATGAGAAATTATTATTTTTAATAACATCCAATTGAAGAAATGTTTACATATAGAAAATTAATTAAATGTGAATGCCCAGATGGGAATACTCCTTTAACCCCTTCCCGACGCGCGCCGTACTAGTACGGCGCGCGCCGGGTCCCGGTGCATGGAGAGGGCTCGCGGGCCGAGCCCTCTCCATAGCCGGTAAGTCTTTGCTGCATATTGTTTTCTCCGCGATCGCCGCCGGCAATGCTGCCGGCAGCTTCAAAGAGATGGCGCCGCCATCTTGTCGTGGATCGCTGCTCCCCGATGACGTCACGGGGAGCGGCAATCCGTCGCCATGGTAACCTCGGGTGTTCCGAACACCCGAGGCTACTTCGTTTTAACCCATGCATTACAATGTGCTAATTGCACATTGTAATGCATGGGGAGTAAAATCCACATATACTGCCATACTGTAGTATGGCAGTATATGATAGGATCGATCAGACTACCTAGGGTTAGAGTACCCTAGGGAGTCTGAAAAATAGTAAAAGTAAAAATAAAAAAAAGTTTAAAAAAAAATAATTATAATAAAAAAACCTAAAAATTCAAATCACCCCCCTTTCCCTAGAACTGATATAAAAATAAATAAACAGTAAAAATCATAAACACATTAGGTATCGACGTGTCCGAAAATGCCCGATCTATCAAAATATGATAATGTTTTTTCACTATGTTTAACCCCGTAACGGAAAATAGCGTCCAAAGTCGAAAGTGGCATTTTTTTGCTATTTTGAAAAATATAAAAAAATTAATAAAAAGTGATCAAAAGGTCGCACAGTCCCAAAAATTATAGCAATGAAAACGGTATCAAAATTCGCAAAAAATGACACTATCCACAGCTCCGTACACCAAAGTATGAAAAAGTTATTGGCCCCAGAAGATGGCAAAATAAAAAAAAAATATTTTGTACAGGAGGTTTTAATTTTTTTAAATGTATGAAAACATTATAAAACCTATACAAATTTGGTATCCACATGATCGTACCGACCCAAAGAATAAAGTAGACATGTCATTTGGGACACAGAGTGAAAGCTGTAAAATCCAAGCCCACAAGAAAACGTCACAAATGTGGTTTTTCACCATTTTCACTGCATTTGGAATTTTTTTCCCGCTTCCCAGTACACACCATAGAATATTAAATACCGTCACTATGAAGTGCAATTTGTTACGCAGAAAATAAGCCATAACAGAGCTCTTTATGTGGAAAAATAAAAAAGTTATAGATTTTTGAAGTTGGTGAGTGAAAAATGGAAGTGAAAAAACTAAAAAAGGCCAAGTCGTGAAGGGGTTAATATTCCCACCACCTCTGATGGCGACTCGCTATTACTATCATTACTCCTTCTTACTACAGGCGGTCCCCTACTTAAGGACACCCGACTTACAGACAACCCATAGTTACAGACGGACCCCTCTGCCCACTGTGACCTCTGGTGACCTCTCTGGATGTTACTATAGTCCCAGACTGCAATGATCAGCTGTAAGGTGTCTGTAATGAAGCTTTATTGATAATTCTTGGTCCAATTACACCAAAAATTTTGAAACTCCAATTGTCACTGGGGCAAAGGAAAAAAAATTGTCTAGAACTTCCATTATAAAATATACAGTTTCGACTTACATACAAATTCAACTTAAGAACAAACCTCCAGACCCTATCTTGTATGTAACCCGGGGACTGCCTGTATATCGTATACAAAGAAATGACCAGATATTAATTATTTTTTCCAGGTAACGTCCAGACTGGAGGCTTCAAAGAACATCTCCTCTCATCTCCAATGTGTGAAGGAGAAGTCAATCAATCCCAAATTGACAATAAAAGAGCTGAACAAGATCTGGGTAAAATCATTTCCTGTTCTGAATGTGGGAAACGTTTTAAAAATAATTCTTATCTTATTAAACACCAGAAAATCCACAGAGACGAAATGCCTTTCTCATGTCCAGAATGTGGGAAATCGTTTGGTAGGAAATTTCATCTTATTGAACATCAGAGAACTCACACAGGAGAGAAGCCCTTGTCATGTCCAGAATGTGGGAAAGGCTTTAATTACAAATCAAGTCTTATGGAGCATGTAAGAATCCACAAAGGGGAGAAGCCTTTTATGTGCTCAGAATGTGGGAAATGTTTTATTCAGAAATCAGATCTTATTAAACATCAGAGAATTCACACGGGGGAGAAGCCATTTCAATGTCCACAATGTGAGAAATGCTTTCGTCTGAAATCAAGTCTTGTTAAACATCAGGGAACCCACACGGGAGAGAAGCCATTTTCATGTCCTCAATGTGGGAAATGTTTTAAACATAAATCAAGGTTCATGGAACATCAGAGAATCCACACGAGAGAAAAACTGGTTTGTCTAGTATGCGGGAAGTGTTTTAGTTACAAATCAGGTCTTCTGGAGCATCTAAGAATTCACACGGGGGAGAAGCCTTACTCCTGCTCGGAATGTGGGAAGTGTTTTAGTATGAAATCAGATCTTCTCAAACATCAGAGAATTCACACGGGGGAGAAGCCGTTCTCGTGTACAGAATGCGAGAAATGTTTTCGCCTGAAATCAAGTCTCGCTAGACATCAGAGAACTCACACGGGAGAGAAGCCATTTTCATGTCTCGAATGTGGGAAATGTTTTACCCAGAAACCGAAGCTCAGAGAACATCAGAGAATCCACACAGGGGAGAAGCCAAACACGTGTGAGGAATGTGGAAAATGTTTTGCCCGGAAGTCAAATCTGGTTGTACATCTTAGAATTCACACGGGGGAGAAGCCATATTCCTGTCCAGTATGTGGGAAAGGTTTTAGCCAGAGATGGAATTTATTGGCACATCAAGAAACTCACACCAAGGAGAAGCCATTGTAATGGACATGACCGTGCACAGCTGCATCATAGGACATCTCTTAACAAGCCCCGGGGTCAGTTTCCAAATTTTTCTTGAACGGGTTCAAGGACCTTAGTGATAAGACATGTGATGGGTCACCTGCTGCTGATATCTCTCATGTCAGGACGGCAGGAGGAGGGATAACAGTGCAGGGGCTCTGCTTTCTCAGGGATCGGGTGAAGCGCTAATCTCCAGGACAGCGATCAGGAAGGTCGGACACTGCTGGATCCTCCCGACCTTCGAACCAAAAGACTTTCTCTTCTTAAAAAGTTTGTCTTCTATTCCACGAAATCTGTGACTGTCATTGCTGTAGCCAAATTCCATGGAGTGTGGAGTAAATCCGCTGTAATCCTAAATTCTCCTTTACAAGATTATGTCATGATTTTTCAGCTTTCGTCTTAGTTGGAGGCGACCGATTTCATTTTTTAAATTTTGCTTTGTCCCGAATCTAGTCGAACAACAATACAAATCCCATCTCATTAAAGTCCAATTCAAAGATCTTCCCCCTTTGTATTTGTATCATCATCTAACATTCTATAGCACAGGGGGAGGGGGGGGGGGCAAGTGCTCCTGCACAGTGTAACAGCCTGTGAAGTTACAGCACAGAAGGACTGGAGGAAGCATCATTTTGAAAGTTGATTTTAGTAAGCAGGAGGTCATGGATAACAAATCTAAGAAGATACAACACGATACAACTTTATTGATCCCAGGGCGAAATTAATTTGTCATGAGATACAGTAGGATATACATTTATTAAAGATTTGTTACAAGTTACACATATTTTGGGGGAGGGGGGGGAGTGACAGGGGACATACACACAAGTGGGGATAGTGGGAGAGTCGCGGTGCCGGCCCGGTTGGGTGTTTGATGGCTCAGGAGCTGACACTCACTGGGCCTGGGTTATCAGCATCTTGGTACCCGGTGCAGGTGCTGCTGGCGCTCGGATGTGTCTCATCGGACTCTGATGTGACCTGGTGACCTCTATCCGTGGGGAACATCTTGGGGCACCGGTGGCACCCTGACACAGCGCTCAGTGCAGCCCGGGTGCCCCAATGGAAGGGAGAGCAGCTCCAAAGAGCGAGCAAAACATCACTATCTCTGCGCACGGATGCCTTGTGGCTGGTCGGTTACAATGGATGAACCTGATGGAGATGGAGAACCTGACCTGTGCAGCGCGGGCCAGCGAGCGGCTCTCCCCACCTCCCTGACCCACAGAGACGGCCTCGCTTACTGTCATCCTGCACACACTACATAGAGCAACACGGAGCCGCCAGCTCCCCCAGCAAACACCGACCAGGACCCCCCAGCACAGGCACCGCACCGTCCTCTGGGTGCCAGCTCCTGCACCCTGCCTCCACTGATGTGGTCTCCGGCTCACAGTCACGGGGCCTGGATCTACAAGTAACTCATGAAGATTTTTTTTACAAAATTAAACTGATACAATATTTTGATTTTTTTTCCAAGTTGATAAATACATTTTTTAATTTTTCCTTTCTAATCTCTGTTACCACGAGCTCCTCCCTCCTCCTTCCCTGAAACACCCGCGGGAGAAGCCGAGTATAAGACGCCGGCCGGGTGCTGCCGATTTCACTCTCCCATTCACAACCATGCAGGACGCGGAGGAGAGAAGGATCAGACACAATTATCATCACTCCCATCATCTCCTCTATGTATAATCCCATGTAATATCATCACTCCCATCATCTCCTCCTGTATACAGTCCCATGTAATATAATCACTCCCATCATCTCCTCTGTATACAGCCCCATGCAATATCATCACTCCCATCATCTCCTCTGTATACAGCCCCATGTAATATCATGACTCCCATCATCTCCTCTGTATACAGCCCCATGTAGTATCATGACTCCCATCATCTCCTCCTGTATACAGTCCCATGTAGTATCATGACTCCCATCATCTCCTCCTGTATACAGCCCCATGTAATATCATCACTCCCATCATCTCCTCCTGTATACAGTCCCATGTAATATCATCACTCCCATCATCTCCTCCTGTATACAGCCCCATGTAATATCATCACTCCCATCATCTCCTCTGTATACAGTCGTGTAATATCATCACTCCCATCATCTCCTCCTGTATACAGTCCCATGTAATATCTTCACTCCCATCATCTCCTCCTGTATACAGCCCCATGTAATATCATCACTCCCATCATCTCCTCTGTATACAGTCCAGTGTAATATCATCACTCCCATCATCTCCTCTGTATACAGTCCAGTGTAATATCATCACTCCCATCATCTCCTCCTGTATACAGTCCCATGTAATATCATCACTCCCATCATCTCCTCTGTATACAGTTCCATGTAATATCATCACTCCCATCATCTCCTCTGTATACAGCCCCATGTAATATCACTCCCATCATCTCCTCTCTATACAGCCCCATGTAATATCATCACTCCCATCATCTCCTCTGTATACAGTCCATGTAATATCATCACTCCCATCATCTCCTCTGTTTACAGCCCAAAGTAATATCACTCCTATCATCTCCTCCTGTATACAGTCCCATGTAATATCATCACTCCCATCATCTCCTCCTGTATACAGTCCATGTAATATCATCACTCCCATCATCCCCTCCTGTATACAGTCCCATGTAATATCATCACTCCCATCATCTCCTCTGTATACAGCCCAAAGTAATATCACTCCTATCATCTCCTCCTGTATAGTTCCATGTAATATCATCACCCCCATCATCTCCTCTGTATACAGCCCCATGTAATATCATCACCCCCATCATCGTAATCCTCCTTCTCCTATTTGTCTACTGTTACTGAGGCTCCGCCTCTTCCGGTGACGTCACTCCTTTCAGTAGGGGGGAGGGTCTCCGGAGGGTCCTGTGCTGTACAGTAGATACTGCAGAGGTAAGTTAGAAGAGGAGGACACTATATAAATATATATACTTACTCTCCTTGCTGGATATAAGGTCCCTATGACGTCCCTTATGTTATGGGCACTTCTCTATTATTTACCCTTTTCAAAGATGGCCGCCACAGCCTCACCCAGAGCCAGGCACCTGGTTAGAGGGGGTTCATATCCCCCTCTACATGTGAATGCACAGACTAAGGACTGCAGACACCTCCTCGGTATATGGAGCCGATATACTGTGCCATATGTAGTATTTGCATTGATTTTATGTGTTCGCAGTGACGTCCTGAATTTTATTTCAGTGTAACCGGAGCGTTATCCTGCTGGAAGATGTGACCTCATTGATGTTCTCCAGAAGATCACTGCCCGGACCATCAGCTTCTTCCTATAGTGCCCCCTACTGACATCTCCTCTCCTGGTAAGTGACGCTTTGGACCACTCACCATATTTTCGCAGTGTGACTGAGGCAACACTCACTGTGGTCCGGGACCATCCTTGCCTCAGTGAAAGGATGTGACCTACAAGTCATGGTGGACAATCAGCAGCAGATCCATACAAAGCGACTGGTAGAAACCCACCAGGCTTAGCAGGTTGTAGGTTCTGGAAGACCAACAATGGTCCTGAAGGATGGATAGAAACCAACACCAACTGCCCATAAGAAACCACCGCCCGTAGGGGACCGATAGGTTCTGGAAACTCCTTGATCTCTTTGTTTTCTTTCAGGTTCTTCTGTACAGAATTATCACATCTAAAGGCAAACAATGGTCCTTCTTCTCAATGACGCACCAAGGATGGACAAGGACAGAGACCGCATGGCTGCCCGGATCCTAGACCTCGCCCTAGAGATCATCTCCTTGATCACCGGAGAGGTGAGGGTCTCCCAGGACATCAGTCTTCTCTCTTATCCTCAGGATCTAGTAGTGATCAGTGTCTCCCCATACACAGGATTACACAGTAGTGAAGAAGTCGTCTGGTGAGTGTGTGACCCCCCGTGTGTCAGGAGGATGGACCCAGAGCCCCATCACCGAGCCTCCACCTCATTCACTGATACATGAGCAGAAGATCCTAGAACTTACCTCCAGGATCACTGAGCTGCTGAGCGGAGAGGTGAGCGCTGCCGGGAATGCTGGGACATTGTACAATAACACAAGGGAGGGGTCCGGGTGATGACTGTGTCATTGTGGGTGTCAGGTTCCTATAAGGTGTCAGGACGTCACGTCTATTTCTCCATGGAGGAGTGGGAGTATATAGAAGGACACAAGGACCAGTACAAGGACATCATGATGGAGGACCACCAGCCCCTCACATCACCAGGTAAGAGGAGACCTTCCTGATTATAGAGGAGACACCAGGACTGATGGTCACCTACATTCACCCATCATCTGGTCATCACCTATAGACAATGTACTCAGTCTCTGCTTTTTCCCTGTAGATGAATCCAGCAGCGTAAATGCACCAGAGAGATGTCCCAGTCCTCCATATTCCCTGGATTGCTCGATAAAAGAGGAAACTGATCTACTGGACCATCAGGTAGATGAATCTGAGATTTATGTAAATCCTCTTACGGGTCGATGTAATGAAACTTCCTACAAAACATGATTTGCATGATCTTGATGTTGGTCGTGGCCATAAAAGATTGTGTCTTGTAAACCATGGACTATGTAAGAGCACAATGCCAGTCAGCTGCCTCTACAGCTCACACAATATTATCGTGTCATGATGCAAGTAGTCGTACGGGTAGCTCTTTGGCTCAGAAGGGGGAAGGAAAGAAGATTATTTTGACCTTCACCTGTAAATATGATGAACCAGGGTTCTTATTCTCATCCCTTGCAGGAAAGTTCTGGTGAAGTGGCGAGTGGACTCGAAGAACCCGTATCAGTGATAGTGGATGGTAAGGGCCGTTCAGAAATCTTGTATTTTTATGAAAAAAGGGTTAGATGTATATTTTGTATACATTTGGTGACCAAACAATGAGATACAAGAGAAATAGGTAGTGAATTGTACAAAAATGAAGTATTCCCAAAGAACCTAAGGAAGAAAGTCATCCTTCCGGCGATGCTCCCGCTCCTGTAGACTCAAGCCGCCATTGTATTACATAGATGGCCATTATCTGACACAGTCATATGTACCTTAAATAGTACTGATAAACTACAACCCATCCAGTAAAAAACAAGACACAAACCGCTCCGTTGTATTGTGCCTTAGTGGTAACACATTAAAAATTATGGGTTTTTTTTCTCATCTTGCCTCTCGAAATATATAAATAAAATTTAATTGTGGCAATAAAAAAAACTGCAGCTCATCCTTAAAAAAACAAGTTCTGAAGCAGCCGTAGTGATGAAAACAAGAGTAAAACATCTACCCATCAGGTATTAAGGACCTAGCAACATTTTTAGGCCAGAAATCCCCTTTAATCTATAAGTTAATCCATAAATTACAAATTCATTATAGAACCATTGTAAAACACAGCTACTACTACAAAAAACAAGCCGTAAAAAATCTTTTTTTTTTTTGCTTTATATATTAATATTAGATTTTTTAAGGAGAACAATGTTTCTTTTTCTAGATAAAAACATGGTGAACACTTCCCCTGAATGTCTCCTCTATTTATCTTCCTGTTATGAAGCTGAAAGTGATCAAGCACGGAGTGACCCAATTGGACAAAGCCTCGGGAAAAATTTTGAATGCCCCGAATGTAATAAAACTTTCACTAGGAGAGCGCATCTTATAGGACATCAGAGAATTCACACAGGAGAGAAGCCATTTGCCTGTTCAGAATGTGAGAAGTGTTTTACCGTAAAGTCGCATCTTGTGGAGCATTGGAGAATTCACACAGGAGAGAAGCCGTTTTCCTGCTCAGAATGTGGGAAGTGTTTTACGGTGAAGTCGCATCTTATCAAGCATCAGCGAATCCACACAGGGGAGAAGCCATTTTCATGTTTACGTTGCGGGAAATGTTTTACACAGAAAGCCGGCCTTGTAAAACACCAGAGAACTCACACGGGAGAGAAGCCATTTTTATGTTCCGAATGTGGAAAGTGTTTTACTAAGAAATCGACACTTTTCGACCATGTGAGAATTCACACGGGGGAGAAGCCCTTCTCATGTACTGTGTGTGGGAAAAGTTTTATCAAGAAATCGGTTCTTGTGGACCACCTGAGAACTCACACAGGAGAGAATCACATTGCATGTACAGAGTGTGGGAAATGTTTTAACCGCAAGTCAAGTCTTGTGGAACATCAGAGGAATCACACCGTGGAGAAGCCACACTTGTGTTCAGAATGTGGGAAATGTTTTGGTCAGAAATGGCATCTCCTGGCACATCAGAGAACTCACACGGGGGAGAAGCCTTATTCATGCACGGTGTGTGAGAAACATTTTAGGCAGAGAGCAAGTTTAGTAGCACATCAGAGAGTCCACACAGGGGAGAAGCCCTATTTGTGTACAGTGTGTGATAAATGTTTTAGGTAGAGAGCAAGTTTAGTAGCACATCAGAGAATTCACACAGGGGATAAGCCATAAGGTGCTGAGCTCCACTGAACTACTGCTGCTATCTGATGCCATAACTGCTATAACCAAGTTTCACCAGGATTTGGACTAAATGGGTTGTATTCAAAATGTTATATATTTAATTGTCCCTGTCTTTACAGGGTGGTACCACTAGGATCCCTGGCACCTAGAATCTCAGTTGGTTTTACTCTGAAAGAGAATCTCCTCTTTCATATGAATGGGATCCGGAGATATTCATGTTTAAAGTAACAATGTTCTGATTTTTACATAATAAACCACTCATCTCAGTCACTTTAACAGTTAGAACTTTGGTTCCCTGGAGCCTAAAAACACAATCCTAGATTCATATGAAAGAGGAGATTCTTGGTGCCAGGGATCCACAGTTATAGCCCTCTATAGTGACCCCCCCCCCCAGCTTCTTAGGGAAGGGTGTGCACTTAAGAAGCTACTCACAGATAAAGTAAATATTGATGTTATCTATAGTTACATTTTTAAAAAGCTCTAAAATCAACGAATGTTCTTATAATTAACCATTTGCTATCCAGAACAATCAGAGAGAATGCATTTGTTATATGTTGAGCGATTATTTTATGAAATGGAAGGAGAGGATGAACATTTAATTCTCTTCACCTAATGTGGCTCTATATTAACACTATGGCCCAGAACCTATCCAAAAAGCTAAATGTAAAAATATAGGGTTCTTATTCAAATTCTTATGAATAGCAGAAGTTTTCGTTATTAGCTCTTAAAACAATGGTGCACGTTACACCCATCTAAAGGTGACCTTTGTTATCTCATCAGCTTGAGCTTTGTTTATTCCTGGTCATGTGATGTGACACAGGTGCATGGCTCATTATATTCCTGGTCATGTGAGGTCACACAGGTGCACGGCTCCTTATATCCCTGATCATGTGATGTCACACAGGTGCGCGGCTCGTTATATCCCTGGTCATGTGATGTCACTCAGGGCACGGCTCATTATATCCCTGATCATGTGATGTCACACAGGTGCACGGCTCGTTATATACCCGGTCATATGATGTCACACAGGTGCACTGCTCATTATATCCCTGGTCATGTGATGTCACACAGGTGCACTGCTCATTATATCCCTGGTCATGTGATGTCACACAGGTGCACAGCTCATTTTATATTCCTGGTCATGTGATGTCAGACAGGTGCACGGCTCGTTATATCCCTGGTCATGGGATGTCACACAGGTGCACGGCTCGTTATATCCCTGGTTGTGTGATGTCACACAGGTGTACGGCTCATTATATCCCTGGTTGTGTGATGTCACACAGGTGTACGGCTCGTTATATCCCTGGTCATGTGATGTCACACAGGTGCACGGCTCGTTATATCCCTGCTCAAGTGAGGTCACACAGGTGCATGGCTCGTTATATCCCCGGTCATGTGATGTCACACAGGTGCACGGCTCGTTATATTCCTGGTCATGTGAGGTCACACAGGTGAACGGCTCGTTATATTCCTGGTCATGTGATGTCACACAGGTGCACAGCTCGTTATATCCCTGATCATGTGATGTCACACAGGTGCAAGGCTCATTATATCCCTGGTCATGTGATGTCACACCAGTGCGCGGCTCATTATATCCCTGATCATGTGATGTCACACAGGTGCACGGCTCGTTATATCCCTGGTCATGTGATGTCACACAGGTGCACGGCTCATTTTATATTCCTGGTCATGTGATGTCACACAGGTGTACGGCTCGTTATATCCCTGGTCATGTGATGTCACACAGGTGCACGGCTCGTTATATCCCTGCTCAAGTGAGGTCACACAGGTGCATGGCTCGTTATATCCCCGGTCATGTGATGTCACACAGGTGCACGGCTCGTTATATTCCTGGTCATGTGAGGTCACACAGGTGCACGGCTCGTTATATTCCTGGTCATGTGAAGTCACACAGGTGCACGGCTCGTTATATCCCTGGTCATGTGATGTCACACAGGTGCACAGCTCATCATATACCTGGTCATGTGATGTCACACCAGTGCGCGGCTCATTATATCCCTGATCATGTGATGTCACACAGGTGCACGGCTCGTTATATCCCTGGTCATGTGATGTCACACAGGTGCACGATTCATTATATCCCTGGTCATGTGATGTCACACAGGTGCACTGCTCGTCATATCCCTGGTCATGTGATGTCACACAGGTGCACGGCTCATTATATCCCTGATCATGTGATGTCACACCGGTGCGCGGCTCATTATATCCCTGATCATGTGATGTCACACAGGTGCACGGCTCGTTATATCCCTGGTCATGTGATGTCACACAGATGCACGGCTCGTTATATTCCTGGTCATGTGAGGTCACACAGGTGCACAGCTCGTTATATCCCTGATCATGTGATGTCACACAGGTGCAAGGCTCATTATATCCCTGGTCATGTGATGTCACACCAGTGCGCGGCTCATTATATCCCTGGTCATGTGATGTCACACAGGTGCACGGCTCGTTATATCCCTGGTCATGTGATGTCACACAGGTGCACGATTCATTATATCCCTGGTCATGTGATGTCACACAGGTGCACGGCTCATTATATCCCTGGTCATGTGAGGTCACACAGGTGCACGGCTCATTATATACCTGGTCATGTGATGTCACACAGGTGCACGGCTCATTATATCCCTGGTCATGTGATGTCACACAGGTGCACGGCTCATTATATCCCTGATCATGTGATGTCACACAGGTGCACAGATTGTGTAGATGTGCACAAAACGCAATGTTACCTCATGTGACTGATGACCCAAAGCGGATCAATCATTTGGACCGCACAAGGAAAAACAACGCCGCTGATAACTGCTACGTGATAGTGTATGACATCTAAGTGACCGTCCCTCTTTCATCATACATATATAGTTTTAGTTTTTTTCATGTAAAAAAACCTAAAATTAAATTTAGTCATAAATAATATTTCTTCCCAGAAGTCACAAATCCATTTTGTCAACTGTAAAAGGTCCAAATACCTTTGATATGATCATGAAATGATCAGACTCTCCACCAGAGGGCGCTAGAAACTACACTTTGCATAACCCAGGAACAGCGATCCAGGAATAACGATGGGGATGTAGTCGTTATCCGTCCTCTCCGGGGGCGGGGCTAATATATATAACGCTCTACATTAAGTGCTGGAAATTTGGAAACATTGGAGCTTTTGCAAAAATATTTTCAGATTTTGGATCTAATGTGCATTTATCTAAATATTCCCTTTTTCAGAATTTTTGCGCACATTTACATTTTTGGCGATTACAGCGACATCTGTCACCAAAATTGACAAAGATCAAGATCCACACAATGTAACTTTTCCTGGATAATCAGAATCTGAAATCAAAAATGTGGGTTCCCATTTAAGATTTTAAAGTTTCCCCCGGCCCCAGGTTTTGGGGGTAGAGGGTCGAGTTTGGTATCATTAGATAGATGTTTGAAAAATATTTGACACATATATTTTAAGTTTTTCCATCCGATGTGTATTTCGTGAGATATTCCACCGTCCCTAACTTTTTGTTACACCCTGTATAGGGTCACTAGACACCCCTGACCCCGGTAAGGCCTGGGGGCTCCGTGGGGTCCATGCGCTCTCTCATTACTCAGAGCTTTGCTCTTTGTATCACTTATAAGTTGTTGCGAATTCAGGAAGTGGCGGTTTCGATGTCTGGCGACACTTCACAGATTTGATTTCACCCGTAGAACTGGAAGAGAAGCGGCAGAACCGGTCCGACTCGTTGTGCGGCTCCTGAAGCTTTATGCTGCCTACTTCACTCTACACCTGCCGTCACCTGCTGCAGAACTACATCTCCCAGCATGCCCTGACAGCCCGATACTCTGTGCACATGACTGCAGCTGGCGGGGGAATGCTGGGAGTTGTAGTAGCTCCCAGTAGCTGAAGTATCAATAATATTGCAGTGAAATATGTTACAGAAGACTTGAACTTTATAAAGACATCTATTCGCGCCTCTCCTCCTTATGGCGCCTCTCCTCCTTATGGCGCCTCTCCTGTCTGCTCTTCTTCCTGTTATACCTTCTAGTGTCGCCTCTCCATTAGCGATACCTCTCCTCCTTGTGGCGCCTCTCCTCCTTGTGGCGCCTTTCCTCCTTGTGGCGCCTCTCCTCCTTGTGGCACCTCTCCTCCTTGTGGCGCCTCTCCTCCTTGTGGCGCCTCTCCTCCTTGTGGCACCTCTCCTCCTTGTGGCGCCTCTCCTCCTAGTGTCGCCTCTCCATTAGGTGATATCTCTCCTCCTTGTGGCGCCTATCCTCCTGATGGCGTCTCTCCTCCTAGAGGCGCCTCTCCTCCTTGTGGTGCCTCTCCTCCTTGTGGTGCCTCTCCTCCTTGTGGCGCCTCTCCTCCTTGTGGCGCCTCTCCTCCTCGTGGCGCCTCTCCTCCTTGTGGCACCTCTCCTCCTTGTGGCGCCTATCCTCCTTATGGCGTCTCTCCTCCTAGTGGCGCCTCTCCTTTAGCGATACCTCTCCTCCTAGTGGCACCTCTCCTCCTTATGGCGTCTCTCATTGTGGCGCCTCTCCTCCTAGTGGCACCTCTCCTCCTAGTGGCACCTCTCCTCCTAGTGTCGCCTCTCCATTAGCGATACCTCTCCTCCTAGTGGCACCTCTCCTCCTTGTGGCGCCTCTCCTCCTAGTGTCGCCTCTCCATTAGCGATACCTCTCCTCCTAGTGGCACCTCTCCTTCTTGTAGCGCCTCTCCTCCTAGTGTCGCCTCTCCATTAGCGATACCTCTCCTCCCTGTGGCACCTCTCCTCCTTGTGGAGCCTCTCCTCCTTGTGGAGCCTCTCATCCTAGTGGCACCTCTCCTCCTAGTGGCACCTCTCCTCCTTGTGGCGCCTCTCCTCCTTGTGGCGCCTCTTTTCCTTGTGGCGCCTCTCCTCCTGGTGGCGCCTCTTCTCCTTGTGGCGCCTCTCCATTAGTGATACCTCTTCTCCTTGTGGCGCCTCTCCTCCTTGTGATCTTCTTCCTGTTTTGCCTACCTTGTGGTGGTGCCTCTCCATTAGCGATTCCTCTCCTCCTTGTTGTGCCTCTTCTCCTTGTGGCGCCTCTTCTCCTTGTGGCGTCTCTCCTCCTTGTGATCTTCTTCCTGTTTTGCCTACCTTCTTGTGGCGCCTCTCCATTAGTGATACCTCTCCTCCTTGTGGCGCCTCTCCATTAGTGATACCTCTCCTCCTTGTGGCGCCTGTCCATTAGTGATACCTCTCCTCCTTGTGGCGCCTGTCCATTAGCGATACCTCTCCTCCTTGTGGCGCCTCTCCATTAGCGATACCTCTTCTCCTTGTGGCGCCTTTCCATTAGTGATACCTCTCCTCCTTGTGGCGCCTCTCCATTAGTGATACCTCTTCTCCTTGTGTCGCCTCTCCATTAGTGATACCTCTCCTCCTTCTGGCGCCTGTCCATTAGTGATACCTCTTCTCCTTGTGGCACCTCTGCATTAGTGATACCTCTCCTCCTTGTGGCGCCTGTCCATTAGCGATACCTCTTCTCCTTGTGGTGCCTCTCCTTGAGCTTTTGCTGTATCCGAGTAGCACTTCTTCCCAGGGGCGGATATGACCACCATGGGCTGTATGAATATTGTAGCCCCCACAAGTCTGGAATCACTCCCTACATACGGTGCTAGAATCAGCTTCTTGGGGAATGGAGGATGTGTCCCTGCGAATGGCTCATGTGCCATTGAAGACTTAGGCCCAAACCGCATATCATGAGGCATCGCTAGATCAGAGGACCTCTCATCGCTATCTATGTCCTAAGGTCGTAGTTAGGAGGACATTACAGGGGTCTATGAGCACATGGGGGGTTGTGGGGTACATTACTTGTGGCTGGGGGCATTACTGGGGGCTATGAGGACATAGGGGGGAAGCTGTGGGGGGCATTACTTGTGGCTGGGGGCATTAAAGGGGGCTATGAGGACATGGGGGGGGGGGGGCTGCGGAGGACCTTACAGGGGGTTGCAGAGGACATTACAGGGGGCTGTCAGGACAATAGGGCTGTGGGGGACATAACAGGGGTTTGTGGGGGACATAACAGGGGTTTGCGGGGGACCTTACAGGGGGCTGTGGGGGACATTACAGGGTGCTATGGGGGCATTACAGGGGGCTATCAGGACATGGGGGCTGTGGGGGACATTACTGGTGGAGTGTCCGGCATGGTGAGCACACCTTTGTGTCACCGTGCCACCACTAGAAAACAGATCTTTCCTGTAGGAATGACTGCACGACTTCTTATGGAGAGGGGAGCAGTGAGGAGCACTCGCCCCCCTCCAGCAGGCGAAAGGGCCGTCATAGTAAAGGAGAGAAGGTGTTAGGGGAAGCAGCAGGATTACACTGTTAGGGGGCCACGATGTAGGGACAATATAGAACATAAGATGTCTGTGTGGTGACCTCCACAGGGAGGACACGAGGCTGAAGAGGAGACGCGGTGATGCCTAATGGAGAAGATAGAGAGAAAGGACACGTCACCTTGTGGTAGATGAATAAGTAGCTGTATATGTTAGGTACAGTTGTTATTGGCACAACCACATGTGAAGGAGTTTATGTACAGAAGACTCTACTGAAAATCTGGTACATAGGCATTGGAGCCTCGGGTTCTTCTGCGACCCTCGCAACGCCCCTGCCGCCTATAGTATACTCCACTACTGCCTCTCCCTCATCCAGATCCTTGATCCTCACTCCTGGAGCTTCTGCTGTGTCTATGAAATACTCTTATTGGGGGAGATTTATCAAGCTGCCTAAGAGTAAGAATGTGCATAGCTGCCCATGGCAGCCAATCACAGCTCAGCTTTCATTTTACCAGTACACATGAATATTTTAAAGGAGAGCTGTAATTGGTTGCCATGGGCAGCTAAGCACATTCTTACTCTAAGGGAGCTTGATAAATATCCCCCAATGTGGCTGAAAAAGTGCAACAAAATGTCAGAAAGTAAAATTCCAACAACAAAAATGTAGCAGTTTACATCTATAGGTAGAAATCAGAACCTGGTGAATAGTTAGTCAAGGAACGGTCCCATGTCCACATACAGGACCATGATCCACAGCACCCTGGGCATCGATTCACTTGCACAACCAATACTCGGCGCCGTATCTGTCACTGTAAAGGAAGATTTATGCTTTGTCCCTTCATGGTCTCATTTTGATGATTCTAGCAATGAAAATGAATGTTTATCAGAAATTGCCTCTGGGCAGTTCCTCCCCCATGCTTTACACTGCAGGTATTCTTGAAGCTTCAGGTAGAATGACAGCAAGCAGAGATCTAGAAAACCACGAGCAAATGATACAGAATGTATTTTAGAAAATTGTACAACTTTTTCCATTACACAAACAATATCAATTATTTGCTGAAAGTGGACGACCCCTTTATGATCAGCTTTATATGCGCTATATTAGGGCGAATTCAGACATTGCAGTTTTTTGGTTTTACAGGTAAAATATATCAAATACACTTTTTGCCTGAAAAATAAAAAAATGCACCAAAAACTGTATCCAGGTTTTAACTGCACTGTCTGCATCCCCCCATTCTGAAGAGTTCCAGACCCCATGACCCGGCTCTTTGTGTCCTCCTCTAGGACAGCGGGTGCGGGGCTCATCAGTCCATTCAGAGGCTCAGGCTTTTGTCTTGTATGGGACCAGTGGAATAAGTAGATGGGGGATGGGCGCGTCACTGTACATTGTGTCTGGAAACACATTGTGCCTCTCATCTTGACCCATATTCACAGCGGGGTCCGGGTGTGGGGGATTATTAACCCTCGTCACTATGTGCACTATTAATCCGGGTTCACTGTTACAATGTTGTGGAATTTAGTTGCTTCTGTGACAGGGGGAGGCAGGACCCTTACCAGGTACAGAAAGGCGAGTGTAGTGTTTGAGGGCGCGTTCACACGTTGCGTTTTGGTTGCGTTTTCATTGCGTTTACAAACGTAAACGGTAATGTAATTAGGCAAATCACCTCTCATCAGCTGTTGTATATGCGTTTCAAACGCAATGAAAACGCAACCAAAACGCAACGTGTGAACGCGCCCTCAGGGTGGACTCGGGGGGTCCTGGAAGGGAGTCCTAGGATTATGTGAATATTTGGGTTTTTGTTAAAGATGGACAAGATAATAGGGACACAGGGCTGAGGTCAGGGGTCACCAGGTTTATGTGGGTGTATATGTTAACCCCCTTCCTGATAAATGATGTACTACTATGTCTTCATGCACAGCAAGTGTCTGCTGTATTACATCTGCTGCAGTCACTGCTGGCATCCATTGCAGCTGTTAACCCCTTAGATGCCGCAGCACCTATGTGTTTGGAGCTTACGGCCACTGCTATAGTGGTGACAGGCGGTGTCATTAGAGGAGGGACACGGTGATGTGCAGAGCTCATAGAGTACAGTACGCCATTGACTTTGCATAAATCATCAGGCTTGGCTGCAATGCTCTGCAGATGTCCTGAGCTCTGACTGCAATGCTCTACATGAGCCCTGGCTGGAATATTCTGCAGGAACAAGTCCTAAGCACTGTCTGTAATAACTTGCATTGGTCCTGGCTGCAATGCTCTGCAGGAGCCCTGGGTGCAATGCTCTGTATCACCCCTGAGCACTGTTTGCAATGTTCTGCAGCACAGCTAGTCTGGGTGCTGGCTGCGATATGCTACAGGAAAAAGTGACTGCAATGATTTTCAGTAGTTTAGGCTGCGATGTTCTGCAGCGCCCCTGAGCCCTGACTGCAATGCTCTGCACACAACAGTACTTGTGTGATGCTCTGCAGCACTCCTAGTTCTGACTGCGATGCTCTGTACAGGTCATTACTTGTGTGATGCTCTGCAGCACTCCTAGTCCTGGGTGCGATGCTCTGCACATGTTAGTACTTGTGTAATGCTCTGCAGCACTCCTAGTCCTGGGTGCAATGCTCTGTACAGGTCATTACTTGTGTGATGCTCTGCAGCACTCCTAGTCCTGGGTGCGATGCTCTGCACAGGTTAGTACTTGTGTAATGCTCTGCAGCACTCCTAGTCCTGGGTGCGATGCTCTGCACAGTTCAGTACTTGTGTAATGCTCTGCAGCACTCCTAGTCCTGGGTGCGATGCTCTGCACAGGTTAGTACTTGTGTAATGCCCTGCAGCACTCCTAGTCCTGGGTGCGATGCTCTGCACAGGTCAGTACTTGTGTAATGCTCTGCAGCACTCCTAGTCCTGGGTGCGATGCTCTGCACAGTTCAGTACTTGTGTAATGCTCTGCAGCACTCCTAGTCCTGGGTGCGATGCTCTGCACAGGTTAGTACTTGTGTAATGCCCTGCAGCACTCCTAGTCCTGGGTGCGATGCTCTGCACAGGTCAGTACTTGTGTAATGCTCTGCAGCACTCCTAGTCCTGGGTGCGATGCTCTGCACAGGTCAGTACTTGTGTAATGCTCTGCAGCACTCCTAGTCCTGGGTGCGATGCTCTGCACAGGTTAGTACTTGTGTAATGCTCTGCAGCACTCCTAGTCCTGGGTGCGATGCTCTGCACAGGTTAGTACTTGTGTAATGCTCTGCAGCACTCCTAGTCCTGGGTGCGATGCTCTGCACAGGTCAGTACTTGTGTAATGCTCTGCAGCACTCCTAGTCCTGGGTGCGATGCTCTGCACAGGTCAGTACTTGTGTGATGCTCTGCAGCACTCCTAGTTCTGACTGCGATGCTCTGTACAGGTCATTACTTGTGTGATGCTCTGCAGCACTCCTAGTCCTGGGTGCGATGCTCTGCACAGGTTAGTACTTGTGTAATGCTCTGCAGAACTCCTAGTCCTGGGTGCGATGCTCTGTACAGGTCATTACTTGTGTTATGCTCTGCAGCACTCCTAGTCCTGGGTGCGATGCTCTGCAGAGGTTAGTACTTGTGTAATGCTCTGCAGCACTCCTAGTCCTGGGTGCGATGCTCTGCACAGGTCAGTACTTGTGTAATGCTCTGCAGCACTCCTAGTCCTGGGTGCGATGCTCTGCACAGGTTAGTACTTGTGTAATGCTCTGCAGCACTCCTAGTCCTGGGTGCGATGCTCTGCACAGGTCAGTACTTGTGTAATGCTCTGCAGCACTCCTAGTCCTGGGTGCGATGCTCTGCACAGGTCAGTACTTGTGTAATGCTCTGCAGCACTCCTAGTCCTGGATGCGATGCTCTGCACAGGTCAGTACTTGTGTAATGCTCTGCAGCACTCCTAGTCCTGGGTGCGATGCTCTGCACAGGTCAGTACTTGTGTAATGCTCTGCAGCACTCCTAGTCCTGGGTGCGATGCTCTGCACAGGTCAGTACTTGTGTAATGCTCTGCAGCACTCCTAGTCCTGGGTGCGATGCTCTGCACAGGTCAGTACTTGTGTAATGCTCTGCAGCACTCCTAGTCCTGGGTGCGATGCTCTGCACAGGTTAGTACTTGTGTAATGCTCTGCAGCACTCCTAGTCCTGGGTGCGATGCTCTGCACAGGTCAGTACTTGTGTAATGCTCTGCAGCACTCCTAGTCCTGGGTGCGATGCTCTGCACAGGTCAGTACTTGTGTGATGCTCTGCAGCACTCCTAGTTCTGACTGCGATGCTCTGTACAGGTCATTACTTGTGTGATGCTCTGCAGCACTCCTAGTCCTGGGTGCGATGCTCTGCACAGGTTAGTACTTGTGTAATGCTCTGCAGAACTCCTAGTCCTGGGTGCGATGCTCTGTACAGGTCATTACTTGTGTGATGCTCTGCAGCACTCCTAGTCCTGGGTGCGATGCTCTGCAGAGGTTAGTACTTGTGTAATGCTCTGCAGCACTCCTAGTCCTGGGTGCGATGCTCTGCACAGGTCAGTACTTGTGTAATGCTCTGCAGCACTCCTAGTCCTGGGTGCGATGCTCTGCACAGGTTAGTACTTGTGTAATGCTCTGCAGCACTCCTAGTCCTGGGTGCGATGCTCTGCACAGGTCAGTACTTGTGTAATGCTCTGCAGCACTCCTAGTCCTGGGTGCGATGCTCTGCACAGGTTAGTACTTGTGTAATGCTCTGCAGCACTCCTAGTCCTGGGTGCGATGCTCTGCACAGGTCAGTACTTGTGTAATGCTCTGCAGCACTCCTAGTCCTGGGTGCGATGCTCTGCACAGGTCAGTACTTGTGAATGGAGCTGCTCCATGAGAACAGGTTGGAGGAGGGGCGTGGCTGTGGGCGTGGCTCGGGTCAGCGGCTGGGGGAGGGGCGCAGGTTTCTATCCAGCAGGGAAGTTTCAGTGTCGGGTGTTCGGGTCACGGCTGGAGGTTACCCGCGGCTGTGCCGGAGCCTGGAGGAGCCTATGGAGCGGTAATCCCCGGCAGGAGCACTACAAGTCCCAGCAGGCCCGGCCATGGCTCTGCAGGTGCGGCTGCTGCTCTGCTGCCTCCTGTACACAGGTCAGTGGGGGCGCCAGGGGGTCGGGTCGGGTTGGGTTGGGTTGGGTCGGGCTTGGGGTGGGGGGTCGCTATATCCCCTCCTTACTACCTTCGCGGGGGTCCTGCGCACTGCGCCTGCGCGGATACACCTGTGACAGGTGTATGGACCCCCCCTGAGACACCTGTGCCCCAGAGGATTGTGGGAGCTCAGGTGTACAGGCACCAGGGGAGGTCCTAGAGGAGGGGTCTGGCCCCTAAAAGCGGAAACATTGTAACAATTCTGTAACACTATGAAACAATATCGTCTGGATGCAATAGTAACAAAGCCTCTGCTGTGAGAAGTCTCAGTATTTCCCTTGGCTGACAGCAGTCACAAGCTTTTCCCTATGTTGTGGATCTGTGGAGGTCCTGGCAGGTTGTGCTGGGGCTTGTAGTGCAGGTCCGTGATGTTTTCCAAGTTCAGCCAGGAACAAGTTGTTTTCTCCTGAATTCCCCCATGAATGGAGCTTTCATCCCCGGCGTGACGTCACGGAGCAGCCCGGCCCGGCCCTGGGCAGGTGAAAGGACACGATTCATCGCCCCAGGAGGGAGAACGTGACGCCGCAATGTATAACCGGACATGCAGGAACCTGGAAAAGCTGGGTGGTAACCTCCTGAACCCGGAACAAACGTATCACCCAGCTTAACTTGAAAGAAGCAGAACTAAGAAGCAGTTACATACAACCGCAAGGAAGAGGATTCTATAGGGAAGCTGACTTTCAGGACCCTGGAAAAGCTGGGTGACGTCTCACGTTGAGATTCCTGTTATTATGACGAGTAGAACTACGAAAATTCAGGGGGGTTAAAACTTCATGACGGAAATGTATCTAAGTGCTTATACCAGATGTATTGTTATATTACCAAGATGGTTTGCTGTTCAAGGCTCTGGGAAAGCTGGGTGGTCCTCTAGGAACTGGGTAATTCATCACTTAAGAGTGGAGCTAGGTAATGGTTAAATCAAAATTTTAACAAATGTATGGATTCAATAGTAGAAGCTGACTTTAAGGCTTCTGGGAAAGCTGGATACTATCCAAAATTTTAATTCTAGTTTTTATGAGTTTAACTATGGGCGATGAAGAAAGACTAGGACATTTAACCATTCAAGACTTTGGAAAAGCTGGGTTCAAGTGTCTTGGAAGTTTAATGATGACTGTATTGATATCCAGGTTTCATAGAAATGTAACTTGAAAAAAACTTGGTTTGTATTGGTTTTACAGAAAAGGGTAACTTTGGAGAGGTGACATTCAGGACTCTGGGAAAGCTGAGTGACAAAGTTGTGCAGTTTAGTCAAAAGTGAGTGGTGGAAAGATTTCAAACTTGAGCAGAATATGGTGTTGTACTAGTAAGGGATGGATTTAGCTTAATATTGTGTTTGGTAGAGTTGACATTCAGGGCACTGGGAGAGCTGAGTGATACCTTCAGGGAGCTGCAATGATGACTAGGTCAATATCCAACATTTCTAGAAGCCGATGGAATGAAGAGACCTGTTTATGGAATATGAAAAGTGTATGAAAGATGATTATAACTGGTATTGAGGGCTGTGGGAAAGCTGGGTGACGTCCATCATTGTCATTAACTTTTTAATATTAATGTAACTTCATGGAAAGCTTCGATGCAGCGTGACATTTGGAAAATATATGTAGGAAAGCTGGGTGGCCACCATTGGAAAATGTATTTCATGCCCTTGTAGGATAATGGGAAAGCTGGGTGGCCACCACTGGGAAATGACTGAGGCCTGTAATGGCACCAAACTTGCTGATAAGACCAAGAAATCTTTGTATGGGAACTTAAAGGAATATGACTTCTTTGAAAAGCTGCCATTTAGGACTCCAGAAAGTTGGGTGACGGATTTGTGATGCTACTGGGACAAAACGGTCATATCTTAGATTGATTTGGGATTTATTCTGAATTTGCAAATGGGGGTTTTACAATGAGTAGTCAATAAAAGATGCGGCTTTATTTTTTTCTGGACTTCCCCTTTAAGTCCACGTGTCTTATCCACGCGGCTCTGAGGAATCCTAGTGACACGATTCCTTAATGACCTCTTAACCTAATGGAGGGTGAATCATGGCGGCGCCTCAGGGGATGAAACGCTGATAATCATCATGGCGGAACATGGCGTCTACACTCGCCGGAGTGGAGGTTAATCACATGATCAAGTGCTGGAGAATAGAGCAGCCAATCAGGAGAGGCCTTACATTTCTTACGTGTCCCTTTCAAAATGGCTGCTGATCCGTCACTGGTTGCTATGGGCAACAGTTGTAAACAATGGCGTTTTATATCCCACCCCAAAATGTTATAAATCTCACAGGGGTCTCCCTTATTACCCAAACACATTCCACTAAGACCCCCCAATAATCTAGAAAGGTGTAATCTAGAATTTGGGATTATCCAGGGTGTAGTAATCTACTGCAGAGCGCCACGATCATTTGCTCTTGCCTGTGAGGCCTGAGTGTGGACATTGTAGGCAGCTGTCTAGGGCTCTGTTATGGGTGTTCCCTAATATTGGGTTTCTGGCTATGGAGGCTTAAAGGTGAAGTATCACCAGGTCTGCAAAGAGAACCTTAAAGGGACGTGCTCCAATGCCTATAAAAAGGGGAGTGACTGGTAGAAAAAGTTGGCAGATGTGGATCTAGGGCCCCAAATCTCTTAATCTCGGTGGATTTAAAGGGGTTTTCTTGACTAAAATGAGGCGCTGTAACAGAAGATGACGACCCCCTGCTTCTGGATTCGGGAGGTTACGTTCCTATTCCTGCTGTTTATGGGTCTTGTGGTGGCTGTAGCCAATCACGGACCTCCATGTACATAAAAGGGGACCTATCCAGATTGCCTGCAGGTGTGATGATGATGGAGGCCTGTGATTGGCTGCAGAGGTTATGCGAGCCCCAGCCAGAAACGGGGTGCCAGCGTTGGCCAATTACACATCCTCTTCCCCCAATTAGGACGGGGTGTTCCATATACTTTGGTTTCTAGGAAAGTTGGGTGACAACCAGTATCCCCACCATAATATCAGCCATGGAAAATCTGAATCCGAATTTTCCATTCAGGATTCTAGAAGAGCTGAGTCTCCACCTCCTGTGTGGGGGTTGTACCGGCGGCCATATTGCTTGTCCAGGACCTCTATCACGTTACATATATTAATGTTTGGCCTCAGTATTGACATTGGCGGCGGCTGCGCGGCGTTATCGGGTAAAGCGCCGTTACCTGGCGATATCTGCCCCAGATAAGCGGCTCAGGAAATATTTACCTATTGTAGAGGCTGATAGTGGTGAATGCTGAGCCGTGCGCCGGTGACAGGAGTGTATGTAAGAGGTCACACGGGTCATTGCAGCCACAGCGGAGATGAATGGCGCCGGATTATCAGATATTCTGGATTATTGGATTTTTATGGAGTCTTAAATTACTAATCAACATCCCCACCGTCCGTCTGGTCACTGACAGATCCCTAATACATATTAGTAATGAAAAGCTCATTTATTTCTTCCCCTTTAAGACTGTGTACTCTGCTGATGCTGAAACGGCCTCCACGTGTATTATAATCACTGCTCGGAGGATCCTAGTGACACACTGCTATAATGACCCATTACCCTAATATCCGGGTGAAATGTAATGAGGGTGAATCATCATGGCGGCACGTGGCTACACATATGACAAATGAGCTGCACTCACTATTCTGCTGCTGGTGCAGTCACTGTGTACATACATGACATTACTTATCCTGTACTGATCCTGAGTTACATCCTGTATTATACCCAAGAGCTGCACTCACTATTCTGCTGCTGGTGCAGTCACTGTGTACATACATGACATTACTTATCCTGTACTGATCCTGAGTTACATCCTGTATTATACCCCAGAGCTGCACTCACTATTCTGCTGCTGGTGCAGTCACTGTGTACATACATGACATTACTTATCCTGTACTGATCCTGAGTTACATCCTGTATTATACCCCAGAGCTGCACTCACTATTCTGCTGCTGGTGCAGTCACTGTGTACATACATGACATTACTTATCCTGTACTGATCCTGAGTTACATGCTGTATTATACCCAGAGCTGCACTCACTATCCTGCTGCTGGTGCAGTCACTGTGTACATACATGACATTACTTATCCTGTTCTGATCCTGAGTTACATCCTGTATTATACTCCAGAGCTGCACTCACTATTCTGCTGCTGGTGCAGTCACTGTGTACATACATGACATTACTTATCCTGTACTTATCCTGTATTATACCCCAGAGCTGCACTCACTATTCTGCTGCTGGTGCAGTCACTGTGTACATACATGACATTACTTATCCTGTACTGATCCTGAGTTACATCCTGTATTATACCCCAGAGCTGCACTCACTATTCTGCTGCTGGTGCAGTCACTGTGTACATACATGACATTACTTATCCTGTACTGATCCTGAGTTACATCCTGTATTATACCCCAAAGCTGCACTAACTATTCTGCTGGTGGAGTCACTGGTACATACATGACATTACTTATCCTGTTCTGATCCTGAGTTACATCCTGTATTATACTCCAGAGCTGCACTCACTATTCTGCTGCTGGTGCAGTCACTGTGTACATACATGACATTACTTATCCTGTACTGATCCTGAGTTACATCCTGTATTATACCCCAAAGCTGCACTAACTATTCTGCTGGTGGAGTCACTGGTACATACATGACATTACTTATCCTGTTCTGATCCTGAGTTACATCCTGTATTATACTCCAGAGCTGCACTCACTATTCTGCTGCTGGTGCAGTCACTGTGTACATACATGACATTACTTATCCTGTACTGATCCTGAGTTACATCCTGTATTATACCCCAGAGCTGCACTCACTATTCTGCTGCTGGTGCAGTCACTGTGTACATACATGACATTACTTATCCTGTACTGATCCTGAGTTACATCCTGTATTATACTCCAGAGCTGCACTCACTATTCTGCTGCTGGTGCAGTCACTGTGTACATACATGACATTACTTATCCTGTACTGATCCTGAGTTACATCCTGTATTATACTCCAGAGCTGCACTCACTATTCTGCTGGTGCAGTCACTGTGTACATACATGACATTACTTATCCTGTACTGATCCTGAGTTACATCCTGTATTATACCCCAGAGCTGCTCTCACTATTCTGCTGCTGGTGCAGTCACTGTGTACATACATGACATTACTTATCCTGTACTGATCCTGAGTTACATCCTGTATTATACCCCAGAGCTGCACTAACTATTCTGCTGGTGGAGTCACTGGTACATACATAACTGATCCCTTACCTCCCTCTCTCTCTTGCTGGAGCGCTGCAGGTGCTCGGCCTCTGTAATCTTCTGGCATAAGAATAACATTCCCCTTTAAATCCTCTTGGTGTAAACATTGGAGAATAACTAGAGTAAATCCTCCCACGTCTGACGGTCCGGGTCTGCAGTGACTCACATCTCCTCCTGGCACAACACTGCAACCTAATGTAAATTAGTCAAAGGTGGTCAACTAAAAATATAGTACATCAGGTCGCATTAACATGGTAGAACCACTGGGGGCGCAGTTTTATTGAGATAAGGGGGAAATTTTTGGGGTAAGGATCAAGCATAAGGTCAGTCTTGAGCAGGACTACAGCTGTCCTTTGTTGTCTGTTACTGTGGAGATGCATGGCTCTGCATGGGGGCTGTATACCGTTGTTCACTCTGTCTCTGTCTTCCAGGATCCCTGGCCATACAGGTGAGAGTCCAGGACACGGAGCGGCACACCATGTTATTCTCCTCCATCATCCTCCGCTGCGAGTACAGCACCTCGGCGCTGATCCAGGACGTGTCCGTCACCTGGCGCTACAAGTCCTTCTGTAAAGACCCCATCTTCGAGTACTACTCCGCATGTAAGATTACTAATCCATATAGATTGTCACCCAGCTTTCCCATATTCCTGAATGTCTAGTCTGAAAGTTTTCCCCGTCTTCTCAGCGTATCAAGCGGCCCTGAGCCTGGGGCAGGATCCGTCCAATGACTGCAACGACAACCAGCGAGAAGTGCGAATCGTCATCCAGAAACGGGGGCAAAACGAACCGGTGCTGGGGACAGACTACAGACAGAGGAAGATCACCATGCAGAACAGTGAGTACCAGGCAGTGTTATAGCAGTTCTATTCCTGTACATAGGGGGCAGTATTATAGTAGTTATATTCTTGTACATAGGGGGCGGTATTATAGTAGTTATATTCCTGTACATAGGCGGCAGTATTATAGTAGTTATATTCCTGTACATAGGGGGCAGTATTATAGTAGTTATATTCTTGTACATAGGGGGCGGTATTATAGTAGTTATATTCCTGTACATAGGGGGCAGTATTATAGTAGTTATATTCTTGTACATAGGGGGCAGTATTATAGTAGTTATATTCCTGTACATAGGGGGCAGTATTATAGTAGTTATATTCTTGTACATAGGGGGCAGTATTATAGTAGTTATATTCCTGTACATAGTGGGCAGTATTATAGTAGTTATATTCCTGTACATAGTGGGCAGTATTATAGTAGTTATATTCTTGTACATAGGGGGTGGTATTATAGTAGTTATATTCTTGTACATAGGGGGCAGTATTATAGTAGTTATATTCCTGTACATAGGGGGCAGTATTATAGTAGTTATATTCCTGTACATAGGGGGCAGTATTATAGTAGTTATATTCTTGTACATAGGGGTAGTGTTATAGTAGTTATATTCCTGTACATAGTGGGCAGTATTATAGTAGTTATAGTCTTGTACATCGGGGGCAGTATTATAGTAGTTCTATTCCTGTACATAGGGAGCAGTATTATAGTAGTTATATTCTTGTACATAGGGGGCAGTATTATAGTAGTTATATTCTTGTACATTGGGGGCAGTATTATAGTAGTTATATTCCTGTACATAGGGGGCAGTATTATAGTAGTTATATTCCTGTACATAGGGGCAGTATTATAGTAGTTATATTCCTGTACATAGGGAGCAGTATTATAGTAGTTATATTCTTGTACATAGGGGTAGTGTTATAGTAGTTATATTCCTGTACATAGTGGGCAGTATTATAGTAGTTATAGTCTTGTACATCGGGGGCAGTATAGTCCTGTAGCTCTGGTGACGGCTCAGGTTTCGGTGACATGCAGCACATGATATCAGGTGTTGGAAGCAATTTCTCAGGATTTCTTTGTTGAGCTTCTGGCAGGTAACTTCAGGATAATGTGTCCGCACCTCTGGGAACTGATGAGTCTGCGCTTGTCATGTGTTGGGTGTCGGCGCTTTCTTCTTGTTCTTTTTGGTGCTTTGGATCATTAGAATATTTTGTGGAAAGTTCCAGTCTTGTAGTGTTGTAGGGGGAATTTTATTAGACTTAAACAAAACCGCACTTAAATAATTTCTGAGACAGTTTACGATGTTGTAAAATGTATAGAATTGCTGGAGCTAATTAAATTATTAATTTGGTGCTAATTGTGCTCGTTGTATCCATGGGAATTGATATTGGATAGAGAGTTAAAGCAATGCTGCCACCAGGTGGTCAGACGAGGGAATTGCGGCACACTGCTAGATACATGAACCTACTGATTGTGCCAGTAAATGGTCTAGTCTGCATGGAGACCAAACCAGTAACCTTAACACGGGCGTCCTCTACACCTGGAGGAGACTCTTAACACCACTATCATAGACCGGATTCTGTGCGCTTGGAGCAGAGACACCATGGACCTCACTGCTGCAGTGGATGATACATGGTACAGGGTCAGGAGGGGCCGGGATGTCTGCAGTGTAATGATATCTCATGATATATATGATACATGGTACAGGGTCAGGAGGGGTAAGGATGTCAGCAGTGTAATAATATCACATGTTATGGATGATACATGGTACAGGGTCAGGAGGGGCCGGATGTCTGCAGTGTAATAATAGCACATGTTATGGATGATACATGGTACAGGGTCAGGAGGGGCCGGGATGTCTGCAGTGTAATAATATCACATGTTATGGATGATACATGGTACAGGGTCAGGAGGCGCCGGGATGTCTGCAGTGTAATAATATCACATGTTATGGATGATACATGGTACAGGGTCAGGAGGGGCCGGGATGTCTGCAGTGTAATAATATCACATGTTATGGATGATACATGGTACAGGGTCAGGAGGGGCCGGGATGTCTGCAGTGTAATAATATCCCATGTTATGGATGATACATGGCACAGGGTCAGGAGGGGCTGGGATGTCTGCAGTGTAATAATATCACATGTTATGGATGATACATGGTACAGGGTCAGGAGGGGTCAGGATGTCTGCAGTGTAATAATATCACATGTTATGGATGATACATGGTACAGGGTCAGGAGGGGCCGGGATGTCTGCAGTGTTATAATATCACATGTTATGGATGATACATGGTACAGGGCCAGGAGGGGCTCGGGATGTCTGCAGTGTAATAATATCACATGTTATGGATGATACATGGTACAGGGTCAGGAGGGGGCGGGATATCTGCAGTGTAATGATATCTCATGATATATATGATACATGGTACAGGGTCAGGAGGGGTAAGGATGTCTGCAGTGTAATAATATCACATGTTATGGAGGATACATGGTACAGGGTCAGGAGGGGCTGGGATATCTGCAGTGTAATAATATCACATGTTAAGGATGATACATAGTACAGGGTCAGGAGGGGGCGGGATGTCTGCAGTGTAATGATATCTCATGATATATATGATACATGGTACAGGGTCAGGAGGGGTAAGGATGTCTGCAGTGTAATAATATCACATGTTATGGAGGATACATGGTACAGGGTCAGGAGGGGCTGGGATGTCTGCAATGTAATAAAATCACATGTTATGGATGATACATGGTACAGGGTCAGGAGGGGATGTCTGCAGTGTAATAATATTACATGTTATGGATGATACATGGTACAGGGTCAGGAGGGGCCGGGATGTCTGCAGTGTAATAATATCACATGTTATGGATGATACGTGGTACAGGGTCAGGAGGGGCCGGGATGTCTGCAGTGTAATAATAGCACATGTTATGGATGATACAGGGTCAGGAGGGGCCGGGATGTCTGCAGTGTAATCATATCACATGTTATGGATGATACATGGTACAGGGTCAGGAGGGGCCGGGATGTCTGCAGTGTAATAATATCCCATGTTATGGATGATACATGGCACAGGGTCAGGAGGGGCTGGGATGTCTGCAGTGTAATAATATCCCATGTTATGGATGATACATGGTACAGGGTCAGGAGGGGCCGGGATGTCTGCAGTGTAATAATATCACATGTTATGGATGATACATGGTACAGGGTCAGGAGGGGCCGGGATGTCTGCAGTGTAATAATATCACATGTTATGGTTGATACATGGTACAGGGTCAGGAGGGGCCGGGATGTCTGCAGTGTAATGATATCTCATGATATATATGATACATGGTACAGGGTCAGGAGGGGCCGGATGTCTGCAGTGTAATAATAGCACATGTTATGGATGATACATGGTACAGGGTCAGGAGGGGCCGGATGTCTGCAGTGTAATAATATCACATGTTATGGATGATACATGGTACAGGGTCAGGAGGGGCCGGGATGTCTGCAGTGTAATAATATCCCATGTTATGGATGATACATGGCACAGGGTCAGGAGGGGCTGGGATGTCTGCAGTGTAATAATATCCCATGTTATGGATGATACATGGTACAGGGTCAGGAGGGGCCGGGATGTCTGCAGTGTTATAATATCACATGTTATGGATGATACATGGTACAGGGTCAGGAGGGGGCGGGATGTCTGCAGTGTAATAATATCACATGTTATGGATGATACATGGTACAGGGCCAGGAGGAGCTCGGGATGTCTGCAGTGTAATAATATCACATGTTATGGATGATACATGGTACAGGGTCAGGAGGGGGCGGGATATCTGCAGTGTAATAATATCACATGTTAAGGATGATACATGGTACAGGGTCAGGAGGAGCCGGGATATCTGCAGTGTAATAATATCACATGTTATGGATGATACATGGTACAGGGTCAGGAGGGGCCGGGATGTCTGCAGTGTAATAATATCACATGTTATAGATGATACATGGTACAGGGTCAGGAGGGGCTGGGATGTCTGCAGTGTAATAATATCACATGTTATGGATGATACATGGTACAGGGTCAGGAGGGGCCGGGATGTTTGCAGTGTAATGATGACTATCCTGAAGGTATTAATGAGTGTAATGGAGGACCCTTCCCCAGACAGAACGATATTAAGCAAAGGACTAATGGAAGCGGCTCAGAAACTAATGAACCAAAACACAAGACCTCGTTAGGAAGGATATAAATTAAATGTTAAGGAAAATTTATATTGGGGAGGTCACACATTACTGAGCCTCATCAGGAACATGGTGATTCATAACTGAACGCGATGATGTCACAGAAGTGATTGTTACATTGTTTCATTGTTCCCTTTACTTTTTGTAGTGTATATTCTATATGTATTTTCTTGTATGGATTCCCTCTTGGCTGACGCTGATGACCACTGATGTGTTATTAGACGCTGTGGGTCATTCATTTTTCCCTGTTTCATTAACATTTAATTTATATCCTTCCTAACGAGGTCTTGTGTTTTGGTTCATTAGTTTCTGAGCCGCTTCCATTAGTCCTTTGCTTAATATCGTTCTGTCTGGGGAAGGGTCCTCCATTACACTCATTAATACCTTCAGGATAGTCCAAGTCATTAAGCAATTAATTAGCATCTATAAATCATTTTTGTTCTTGGAGTCATGGCAACCAGACTGATTAATAATTATATTACTAACGAGATCCTGGCAGTTTCAGGAATTGGATGGTGGGTTATTCCTTATAGGAGGAGGAATGTGCTGCCTCTCCTGATGGACAGACGTGTAACACATTCATATACCCAGTGTGCAAAGATGTGTTATACACGTGACATTGTTCTGTCAATATTCACTATTCTGCATTACTTATCCTGTACTGATCCTGAGTTACATCCTGTATTATACCCCAGAGCTGCACTCACTATTCTGCTGCTGGTGCAGTCACTGTGTACATACATGACATTACTTATCCTGTACTGATCCTGAGTTACATCCTGTATTATACTCCAGAGCTGCGCTCACTATTCTGCTGCTGGTGCAGTCACTGTGTACATACATGACATTACTTATCTTGTACTGATCCTGAGTTACATCCTGTATTATACTCCAGAGCTGCGCTCACTATTCAGCTGCTGGTGCAGTCACTGTGTACATACATGACATTACTTATCCTGTACTGATCCTGAGTTACATCCTGTGTTATACTCCAGAGCTGCACTCACTATTCTGCTGCTGGTGCAGTCACTGTGTACATACATGACATTACTTATCCTGTACTGATCCTGAGTTACATCCTGTATTATACCCCAGAGCTGCACTCACTATTCTGCTGCTGGTGCAGTCACTGTGTACATACATGACATTACTTATCCTGTACTGATCCTGAGTTACATCCTGTATTATACTCCAGAGCTGCACTCACTATTCTGCTGCTGTGGTTGCTGCTCTGCTACTCCATGACATACTACACGTGGGACACTCTTACAGTAGTGCAGCTTTGTGCCTGTAAATACAAGTATAATATGTGTCCATGTGATGTGTTCCTGCTCTTCCTGATATCTGTCTCTATGTTCTATGTAGAGGCCGACCTGGTCATCAGTGAGGTCATGTGGTGGGATCACGGCGTCTACTACTGTACGGTGGAGGCTCAAGGAGACACCTCTGGAGACCCCGATAAGGAAGTCAAGCTGGTCGTCCTACGTAAGTAAGAACTCGGGGTCCTTGTGTTTATGCAGGGACCTCCAGCTCACAGGCCCCCCGGTCCCCGGCCTGGTACCTGTAGTTTATGTGAGTTAATGATACATCCGAGTATTTCATTACATAAACGGAACAGCACGTATCGAAACCTTCCCTCCTCCCCGCAGGGATAAACCTGTACACGTCCCATAAATGACTCGCTTTTAACCCCTTGAGCTCAATATTACCTTATGTGTCATAATCGTCTCTGTATCTGTGTTGTTGTATACATGCGAGTAGCCACTAGGGGGCGTTCAAGTATCTCCTTCCATAATCCTAAATATACACCTATGTGATCCCACAGATTGGCTGACAGTGCTGTTCATTGTCCTGGGAGGGCTACTACTACTGCTCTTCATTGCTATATGCTGGTGCCAGTGCTGCCCCCAGTGCTGCTGCTGCTACGTCCGCTGTCCGTGTTGTCCTACCACATGCTGTTGTCCTGAAGAAGGTACGTACCGTGATACCGGCGCCTTCTTCATCCTTTTCTTTTTCCAGGCACAAGTAAACTTTTGATTCTTTGCACCTAAACAAAAAAACGGTTGGGAAACAATGTAGTAAAAACCTTTTTGTCTCTGTGGTTACAGACTACAAACTGAACTTTCTGTAGTCTGACCCTGCAGTTCTCTAGCCACCCATAGATGAGGTTATAATTGATTTTGGAGAGTCCTCAGTTGAATTTATAACAGTTTAAGAGATTTTTGAGGGATTGGACAGGTGCCCAGGATACCAAATAGTGCAGAGGCAGTGATGGGAGTTACACGAAGTGCTAAAATTCAGCTTTATAAGCAGTGTGCCCCAAATGAGCTCTGAGCATGGAGCTGCACAATCTGGGTGCTGCACTGATCCCAGGTCTGCACCCACTGAGCAGTGCAGCTGTACCACTGCACTCTGAACCTACAGGTGTACAAGCAAAGTGCACCCACTGAGTGCTGAACCTGCTGCAGTAAAAGTAGAGATGACCCTCTGCTGCTCAAGCAGGGATCACCCACTGAGCTCTGACCCTGCAGCTGCATAAGATTGGTGAACCCAATGAGCTCTCACCCGGCCGTGGCTCAAGCAGGGATCACCCACTGAGCTGTGTCCCTGCGGGTGCAAGAGATTGGTGTAGCAGCTCAAGCAGGCATCACTCCCTGAGCTCTGAACCTGCAGCAGCTCAAGCGGGGATCATCCACTGAGCTCTGAACCTGCAGCTGCTATAAGAAGTATAAGAGGTCAGTACATTTCTCTAATTCTTCACTTGTGCTTTTATCACTTTCCCTCTCTCTTGCAGCCATTGCTCGGCATCGATATATGAAGCAAGCTCAGGCCCTTGTTCCATGGATGATGGAGAAACCTTTCTATGCTGGAGCCGACCGCAACTCTCAACATTCGTCCTATCAGCTTAACCCTTTACTCCAGAGAGGTAGGCGTGGACTTGGGTGGTCTGAGAGCCAATGAATGCCTGAGGAACGTCTAGGTCTTATGCTCCCTATTGGGTGCAGTACAGTGTATTTGTTCCAGCGCCTGTGTATTTGTTCCGGCGCCTGTGTATTTGTTCCAGCGCCTGTGTAAAGTTAAGATACATCACTTTACTTTTCTAATTATGCAAATGAGACAGGAGGGCTCTGGGGGCGTTTCCAAAGTCCCTTCTAATTGCAGGTATCATGCTAGGGAAACAACAGCGTCAGAGTTGGAGCACCGGATCTCCCAGGGGAATATCGTGAAGGTTAGGTTTATTTCTTTCCTTTAATTTTTGTCTCTTTTTGTCCTATGTTGCAGACTTCTCCCAGCAGAACAGCCTCCCCATGGCCCGGCAGCCGAGCTATCCTCCTCCTCCTCCTAACAACCATGTGCTGGACTTTTTAGAGAATGAAGTAAAAAACTTGAACCCGGCACAACCTCTGCCTGGGGGCGGCCATTACAATGGGGCCGGGCACCCCCCCAGCATGTTGTCTTCCCTCAGTGAGATGGGGGTTGGGGTACGGGAAGTAGAGCGTAGAATCATTCAGCTCCCTCCCATCGTAGAACATGTGGTCAACTCCCACCGGAGCAGCAACTCCTCTCAGCATCGAAGGCACCATTCATGGGATCAACTGGAAGACGACCGGGAACGGAGGAGGATCCGGCCGCTGGAAGACTCTTACTCTAACGACAGTGATGGGCGAGACCGGCAGAGGAGCGACCGATCACACGGCTACAGGAGCGATGGTCGTCCAAGGAGAGACCCATCTCCCCCTCGAAGACGTGATCGCACCAGCCCTGCCAATGACTATGGCTATGACGACCGTCGAGGTAGGCCTAACTACAGCTCGGACCGACAGAGGTCACCTGAGCAGAGATCCCGGAGGAGAGGAAGTCCTGAACGTCACACGCCCCGTAGGAGGAGGAGTCATTCTCCCCCCAGTGAGCGCACCTCGTGGAGCTCCGATGACGAAAGTAACTACAGAAACAGAAGGGAAAGACGTCCGAGGTCGTACGAGTGGCCCGAGGACAAACCACCCAGCTACAAGTCACTGGACGTCACCACGGGGAAGAGCAAAAACCAGCGAAATGCTGCGGTAAGACAGTCGGTAAGTCAATCAGATAAGTCCCCTCCAGGCTATTAGTAAGCGGGGGATGGAAAACGGGAAGCAGTCAGACGCAACTGGGAAAGAAGGGAGAACACGGATGTCTCTGCTGAACGTCAGGAACGGCAATTGTCCTCCCCCGTTCTGCTGGTCAGGGGTTTTCCAGGAGATCAGGGCTGTATCATCCTGTAGGTCACCAAAAAAGACTAGTAAGCTCAGACCCCCCAGCAGCAGCAGAGAGGATTTCCAATGTTTTGGGGCTGGGGGAGGAGTGCGGCCGCTGGGGGCGGGGGAGGAGTGCGGCCGCTGGGGGCGGGGGAGGAGTGCGGCCGCTGGGGGCGGGGGAGGAGTGCGGCCGCTGGGGGCGGGGGAGGAGTGCGGCCGCTGGGGGCGGGGGAGGAGTGCGGCCGCTGGGGGCGGGGGAGGAGTGCGGCCGCTGGGGGCGGGGGAGGAGTGCGGCCGCTGGGGGCGGGGGAGGAGTGCGGCCGCTGGGGGCGGGGGAGGAGTGCGGCCGCTGGGGGCGGGGGAGGAGTGCGGCCGCTGGGGGCGGGGGAGGAGTGCGGCCGCTGGGGGCGGGGGAGGAGTGCGGCCGCTGGGGGCGGGGGAGGAGTGCGGCCGCTGGGGGCGGGGGAGGAGTGCGGCCGCTGGGGGCGGGGGAGGAGTGCGGCCGCTGGGGGCGGGGGAGGAGTGCGGCCGCTGGGGGCGGGGGAGGAG